>NC_065578.1:89957198-90057198 GCF_024542745.1 Macaca thibetana thibetana | reverse complement strand
GATCTTGCCCTGGCTTTAGTCAGGAACACCTGCTCAGTTAGAAATGTATTCGGTGAGTATGTACGCAGTTGGAGAATGTGCCCCAGCACACGCTGCCTTTGGCCTGTATGCTGGAGTCCTAAAGAGGCAGAGCATGTTGATGAGCGTGGTGCCAGCATGGTGTGCCATTCATCCGGACACATAATTTCTGATAAAGAGGGTCACAACTGGGAAAAACCTCAGATTCTACTTGCTTCTCTTCTCCACGTTATTAGACTCTTTTTCCCCTCTTGAATTTTATAAGCACACTCCTTTTAAAACAATTAATTAATAACTAGCCCTGGGATTTGATGTAGAATTGTGTATTTGTAACTGCAATGGCAGTGGTTTTAAACTACCCTGTAACAAAGAAGCAATTCTAACCAGCAAAAGAAGCAGACGTGTTTCTGTGCAACATCACAGGCTTGTGAAATTGTCCTGATATTAAGATATCAGGAGTGATATAAATTGGAAATTTAACCAAAAATATTTTCCATCAGTGAACAAAGCCTATTTTAAAGTGCTTCTTGCATTTTTCAGATCTTTCTCTTTCTTTCTCCCAAAGTCACATTGTAGTTTCTGATAAAGGAACACACTGGGAAAACTAAGCACATATTTAAACAATGAAATTTAAGGTGTAAAAATTCTGCATTTCTGACAAATTTGATGTTCACTTTTTTCTTGATTTAAATAGAGCATTCTAAAAATATTACTCCTATAGGGGACAAATTTTTATATGCATGTTATTTTTGTTTACAAAGTGTGGGCTAGTGAAGAGTGAAAAAGACCTTGGCTATTGTTCTTATTTCTTGATAGAAATAATAGCATCTTAATATCTGGATTCAAATCTCTACTTATCACACAACTTCCATACATTTCAAAGACAGGACTTGTATTGAATCAAAACAGAAAGCTGGGGCTTCCTACATTTCCTTGTGTTTGTGTTCATACAGAATATTTATGCAATATTCTGACTTGGCCATAATCTATAATTCCTGGCTATTATTCTCAGTTGCAACTATAAATTCTAGATTAATGGTTATAATTTTGGTAAGGCATACATGAAAAGTTATATGTTCATGCTTGAAAGGAGGATCATTAAATATTCATTATTACCACTCAAATTAGTTGTCATGCTCTGTATAATAGTTACCCGTTATCATTTCACTAGTTTGGATTCAGCAATAAGTGAACAACAATATATAGATCATAGCACCAGAGGACTTTTTTTGTTGGGGAACAGGGAGAGAAATGATTTTAAAACCCATTTGACATATTTATGTTGACAAATTATTTAAAGGAATTACTGTGTTGTAATAAACATGTTTGTATGTTGCAATAGGGTTGTGGCTAAATTTGCTTCTAGTTGTTTAATTACTCTTATTATGATTGTGAAAAACAGTGCTTCTTCAAATAGTTTCAAGAAAAAAAATAGAAAATGTAAAAGTTGAGCTATTTCAGTCTTTTGCAGGTATCTAACCTTGCCATGAAAAAGCACTTTTCATTTTTGTAAGTAGGTATTGAAATCTTACTTTTTCAGTGAAGCTGGATTGTATAATTTGTTAGTTTTCTCCATCTGGTAACACATCCTTAAGAAAAAAATGCCAAAAAAAAAAAAAAAAAAAAAAAAAAAAAGAAAAAGAAAAAAAAATGCCAAAAGTAAAGCATGAGATGGATTTTTAAATAAATATTGTGGATGAACATATATAGAGATCGTGTTTTGCCAATCCATTTTGGGACGATATGAGTAAAAATAAATCCAGAGGTATTTTAATGTAAAAACATTTTGCTTTTGTCTTCCACATACGTTGGTATGCCAGTTCAGTTACGTGAAGATATTAGGGCAGCCACATATTTTTTTGGATCACATGTATGAATCATTCCATACTCCTCAGTAATTTTAAATTGGTTCTTTTCCCGTGGAAAATAACCATAAATTTGATTCTGATCTCATCTTTAGAGCTTTCTGTTTTAAAGAGTCAAATTGTAGCTGATGAACACATTTTGCATTTTTTCACATTGCATCTGGACTCTTCATAACGATGGTTTATTTTATCTTTTCTGCACAGAGGAGAGGAAAAATATATAGGTCCATGAATCAATCTAGATAATGGGGAAGGCTGACTGTAATAAATAATACAGTAACAACCCTAAACTAATGAGCTGTTGCTAAGGTACATTTCATAGGCTCATCCTCTATATAAAAAGTCACTAATAACCCCTTGGTGTAATCAGATGATAAAGCTTTGCCATAAGGCAACACCTGTGCAATTAGAACTGCAGATTCTTTTGCACGTTTCATTAATTTCAGGATTTTGTAAAGGCACAATGACTACACTAATAATCTAGTCTACTTGACTCCATGTCTACTGGAAACAAAGTGTCTAATTAGATAAAGGTAATTAATTAGAGATAAATGGAGCTAATCAGGCTCAGTTAACACTAATTCTCTGAATTAAGACATTTTGGGACACCTACTATCCCGCTGACTTTGATATTTTGCATTAAGAATAGGTTTAGAGGAGTCAGAAAATACTGGCATTTGAGAATTGAGCAGTCTTTTGATGGCATATTTAGGCATCTGAAGCTAAAGAAGAGTTTTTTTTTTTTTTTCATATTGTGCTATTTCACCACCTTTCTTTTTTTTTTTTAATTTATTTATTATTATTATACTTTAAGTTGTAGGGTACATGTGCATAACGTGCAGGTTTGTTACATATGTATACTTGTGCCATGTTGGTGTGCTGCACCCATCAACTCGTCATTTACATCAGGTATAACTCCCAATGCAATCCCTCCCCCCTCCCCCCCCCCCCATGATAGGCCCCGGTGTGTGATGTTCCCCTTCCTGAGTCCAAGTGTTCTCATTGTTCAGTTCCCACCTATGAGTGAGAACATGCGTTCACCACCTTTCTATAGCAGCTTAAAGAATTCACTTTGTAGTTATTCCAATCTGTGCTAGGCTCCATATAAATTTTAATAACCTTTGCTATCATTTTTATTATCTGTCTAGCCCACCAATGGAAGAAAATCACAGGTTGTTCTATCTCTTAAATAAAGACTTAACTTGTTACATTAAGGAAATGTCAAGACTCATCAGCCTATATCTTAAAATTCTGATCCTTTAAAGAGAACAAACACCTAAAATTCTGATCCTTTAATTCCGATTCTTTAAGGAGAACAAACCTCTGCTTTGCAGTGTTGGAAATTCAATGATATGGGGAAAAGACCATGGGCTTTGAAGTCAAAAGACCTGAATTCAAATTCCTGTTCTATTTCTTACTAAATGAGTGATCTTAGAAAGTAGCTTAACCTCTCTAAATAAAATAGAAATAGTATTGATTCACATAATACTAATATTAACTTTACAGGGTTGTCATGAATATTGAGTGAGGTAACTGTATTTAAATATTCGTTATTATTACCTGTTAGGCTGGGATTGAACACATAACCCAATACCGTATCTCAACTGACTACAAGGTTAGGTGTTAAAAACATTACATTTCTCAACCTCATGATAATCTGTGAGCTGCATTTAAATGTGTAGAAAGAGAAAAATTAAGAATTTTCTCCCAAATAGTCCATCAGAAAAAAAAAAAAATCCCCCAATTTTTTAGTTGAAGAATGTGAATTTATCTGCATTGGTTTTCTACATTGAAATAGTTATCCCTCTTGGCAAGTTGTTCCCAGTCCTCAAGAGAACAGAATTGAACTGTGGGATATAGCTTAATATAAACTGGACATTTGAGTCTTCTAAAGTGTCTCTGAGATATGCCCCTTGCTCTCTCTGGTCTCTGTTCTAACTTATCTGGACCACTCCTAGATTGCTCTAATAGTCTCCTAACTAGTATCCCTGCTTCCATTTCTTTTTCCTGTAATTCATTGTCACCAAATTAATCTTCGTAGGACACTTTCCTCATTGTCTTACTCATCAAGACCATAAGCAGTTTGATTTCTTCTTAAATTAAGATCCTATCACGCAAGCAGCCATATCTGGTTCCATATTATTTATACAGCTTGATCTCCTACTGCCCTCCCTGCCAGTGTAGACTTTACTATTCTTCACCACACTTATCTTTCTTTTATGCTCTTGTCCAAGCCTGGAAACCTCTCTCTTCTTTCAAGACTGATTTCAAATCCTGACTTTTCCCTGATGCCTTCCTTGGCAACTCTGGTCTACCAAGAGCATTGTCATTCCCACATGCCCACAGCAGCTCTCAATGGCATCATACCTACTAGTCGTGGCTCCAGCAGTGATTAGGTCAGTGATCCTGCTTCCTGTCTTCCCAACAGTGATGAGATGTCTGAGGCCAGGAACCAAATTCTCCTTGTGTGCTTGGCCTTGCTCACCATCCTCTTCCCTCAAACTCCAACTTTCACAGAGTGTGGCCCTCCAAGGGACACAACAAAACACCTGTGTAATTTATTTGTGAGCTGTGGCCTGGCCGGGTCCTTGGGAAGTGAGATCTACATGACTGTTGTAGTAACCTTGGGGCTTTTTGCTGACTTTGGGCTGGGTTGAGTGCTGGGTTGAGTCTTTGTGTTTAGAGATAAGATAACCTTGATGAGAGACCAGCTGTGTGTCCCTGAGGCTTTGTGTCTGGCTTGTGTGGTATCTGCCTTTTATAACATGCAATGAGGGGATGCCAGGAAGTGACCATTAGTATTTCATGACAATCAGAATGTCTAGCAAGCAATCATACTACTTCTCCAGCAAACATTTCAGAAAGAGCTGGACAAGCGAGAGCTGATTAACATTCATTAGAGACTGCGATGGTTAATTTTATGTGTCAATTTGACTGAGACATGGGGTACCCAGATTAAACATTATTTCTGGATTTCTTTGAGGGTGTTTCTGGATGAGATTAGCATTTGAATTGGTGGACTGAGTAACACAGATTGCCGTTACTGCCGTTTCCAGTGTAGGTGGGCATTAGTCAAGCCACTGACAACATGAATAGAACAAAAAGGTCAAGGAAGAGGGAATTCACTCTCTGCCTGACTACTTGAACTGGGCTATTCGTCTTCTCCTGCTATTGACTGTGACTTACACCATCAGACCTCTGATTCTCAGAACTACACTACCAGCTTTCCTGGGTCTCCAGCTGGCTGACAGCAGATTGTGGAAGTTAGCCTCCATAATTGCATTAGCCAATTCTTATTTTATATATATATACACACATCCTATTTGTTCTATTTCTCCGGAGAACCCTGAATGATACAGAGACCTTCAAGGCAGCTTCTTAGTGAATGCTCAGGGCAGGAGGTTTTCCATGGAGGCTCCATACCAGAAAAATCATGTGGATTAGAAACTCATGTAGATTGGATGTCTAAGTTGACTAATTGTAGTAGTTGCAAAAATGTCCACAATATTTTTTCCCTTTCTTTTATCTATGCCCTTTGATAGTACCCTTCCAACACTGACTCTAAGTTTGACCTTGTAATTTGCTTTAGCCAATGAGACAGGAGCAAACATGTAACAGGCAGGCACTTAAAGAATACTTGGCTATCAGTACTTGCTCTCTGGCTGCTCCTGAAACCCTGAGCTACCCTGTGAATGATACCCTGAGCTAGCCTGCTGGATTATGACAGACATGTGGCCTAGTATCTCCCTTTGTCCAGCCAGTGGTCAGCCAACCCCAAAAGCAGAGCTACCTAGCTGACCAGCAGGAGATCACAGAAGCACCTGTAAGTCCAGATGAGAGCAGCAGCAGAAGGACATACAGAAGTGAACTAAATAGATAGTTATTTAAACCTTAAGTTTTTGGGTCATTTGATATGCAGCAATAGATAACTGATACACTGGTGTAGGCTCTGTCCCTGCTTAAACTTAATGGAAATTCAGAAAACATTAAATATTTGGTCTCCAATCTTGAAAGATATTTAAGCAGGAGCATCATGGTAGCTTCAAGAGAATGGAAAAACAAAAATGCCTTCTCAGTCTTTTTTTTTTTTTTTTTTTTTTTTTTTGCCTTCTCAGTCTTGAGAAAAAAAGAATGGGCTCAGTTTTCATCGTTTTGGGTTGGTAGGCATCAAGGGTGGAGTCAAGACCCCTACAGAAGTGTTAGGCTAGAATTGGAGATCTGTATGGAAAGGAAAGCTGAAGTTGTGGGTTAGGATGAGAATGCAGAGAAATTAAAAAGGACGGGATTGTATTGTGGGAACTGAGACTGAGAACTGCAAAAAGGAGTGAGTGGTCAGCAAAACCAATTGCTAGAAGGGGTGAACATGACACTAAATGACTAATAATTTAAATGCAATTTATAGTTTATGAAATTCACTTACATACATCTCATTTCAATTCTGTGGGATAGAGAGGGTCAAGATCATTATTATGCCCATTTCGTAGAAGACAAAACAGGCATAGAGCCATTATGTGCTTTACAAATATCACCTATTTGGTGACATGGCAAATCTCAGATGTCTTAAAATCCATTCTATTTTCACCTGTTAGAGACCACTAGTACTGTAGTTAAATCTGGCAATAGGAAAGTCATTAACAACATTTAAGGAAGTGGTTTCAGGAGAGCTGGGGGTGGGGAATATTGTAGCTGGGTGGGAGCAATATCTCATGGAGAGAATATACGAGGATATGGGAGGTGAGGAACAGAATTCCATTGAATGGCAGGAGAATGACTTGATAGGAACTTGAGGGATGACAGATTTGAAAGGAGGATAAGCGTGACAAACAAGCTTGTAGATGGAATGGAAGGAGTCAGTGGAGAGGGAGAAGAGGAAGATGAAAGCAAGAGAGAAAATTTAAAAATAGGGAAAATAAAAAATAAATAAATAAAAGAAAAAATGAAATGAGAGAAATATTTTTAAAAAGCAGTTCCTGAAGGAGTAGATGCCACTATCTAGAGAACAGGTGAAAAAAGGACTTAGACTCAGGAGGGGCTGAGAGACTGGTAGGAAAGAAATGACAGTGAGAGATTTTGAGGTGGAGAAGAAGGAAGGTCACTCAGTTCACATGCAAATCTTCAAATCCTGAGATCATTTTCACTCCAAGAGGAACAGTTTGCCTTCTTAGGAAGCACCTGACATGGATCTGCCTTTATAATGAGACAACTGAAAGATTTCTGGAATTGCCTTTGTAAAGCATGTTGTCATTCCTGGGCAGAAGTATTTAATTCTGTGATGGAAAGAAATTTATTGGGATAAGCACCCTGCATGACTACTATGTGTGTGTGTGTGTGTGTGTGTATGAGAAAGGAGTTCTGGGACCTGGAAAACTGGGCTCATGGTGTAAGGGCACTAAAGTACACTAGTTATTCACTGCTCTGCCTTGAATCCAGCGTTGGCCTAAGAGGTGGAGCAGATGCCCTCTTACATGGCGGAGATCCTAATTAAAGAGTACCTTCCTACCCAGATCCTGGAAATTTACCATCAGGACTCCCTTCCAATGACTCAAGGCTTCTAATTACTGCTTCAAGACAGATGTTTCTGGGAGGAATAACCTACTAACCCTTAGGGTTTGGTAGACTTCCTGAGAGCAAGTATTGTTACATGATGAGGATGAGGAGAGATGGGGACAGAACTCTCCCAAGCCCATGACACTCCTCACATGATACTGCAAGAGGTTCTGGGGATGCTCCTAAATCTCTAACCATCCTAGCCACTCACCTGCTGTCTCAAGGTGCCTCTGCAAGGTGTCTAGTACATCATCAGTGCTCAAAAATACATGGATGAATGAATGGCTTTCCAACTGGTCTCTGCTGCCAAGTTGGGCCCCCTGCAACCCATTCATCAGCATGCTGGCATCCTAGTGATATTTCTAAAGCCCAGGTTTGGTCTATGTAGAGTCCTTCATGACTCTTTGTTACTTACAGGATTGAATTCAAATCACTTAGCTTGGAATACAAGGTCTTTCATGTATGGTTCTTCATGTTGGACTATAAGAGGTCCAACTCCTGCAGAGTTTCCCCTTCCCAATCTGGCAGCCCACACAAAACCCCAAGTGTACAGGTACATATTGGCATACCCCCTCTAGACTCACTACAGCCATATTGAACTTCTAGATCCATAAACACCTGAGATGTTTTAAACTGTACCTTGCCTGAGTTGTTTCTTCTTGGAACACTACCTACTTCATCCTGTGTCTTCCTGGTAAACATATAGAGTCAAATTAAATGACTCCTCCTCAATGAAGTCTTCCACGAGCTCCTTCATCAAGGTACCAATCTCCTGTATGTGCCTTCCTCATATCTATCTCTGCTGCTATAGCAGCTGGCACAAATGAATGGCATTTATTTGTGAACATGACTAGATGATAATGTCCCTAGAATGCAGGACCATTTAAACATTATTTCTTCATACCAGGAATCTATTACGTTCTTCTTCTTCTTTTTTCTTTTTTTTTTTTTTTGGTCAGAGCCTCCCTCTGTTGCCCAGGCTGGAGTGCAGTGCCACGATCTCGGCTCACTGCAACCTCCACCTCCCGGGTTCAAGTGATTCTCCCATCTCAGCCTCCCAAGTAGCTGGGATTACAGGTGCCCACCATCCTGCCCAGCTATTTTGTTTGTTTGTTTGTTTTGTTTTAGTAGAGACAGAGTTTCACCATGTTGGCCAGGCTGGTCTCAAACCCCTGGCCTCAAGTGATCCACCTGCCTTGGCCTCCCAAAGTGCTGGGATTACAGGCTTGGTCATGTATTACATTCTTAATAAATGTTTAATTGAGAGTTTAGGCAGTGACTGCTTAAGGACAAATTTCCTTCCTTTTCTCTTTTCCCAACAATTGTCCTGGATATAGCATTAACTCAGTTACTTTCTTTGTAAAGCAAGAACGTAATTACAACTATGAATCTTTTTTTAGATTGCTTAGTTAAGCATCTGGCTCCAGAGTAAAGCCCTATAAAGGGCCATCCACTTCTGCTCTGCCCCTGGGAACGCCCTAAGCCTCATGTCCAGTGCCTGAGAAGATGCAGCAGGTACCTGCATTCTCCCTCCCCAGGGGCCTTGGGGCAGGAGGCAGCCTTTTTTGCTCTCATGAACATGCTCTGATATTTATTTGCATCTGGCTTTTTGGAGGCAGGTGAATGAGGCCCACTGGAAGGATGCACGATGACTGTGAGGATCCTGCCTATGACATCATTTCTGCTTCCCCTTCGCTTGTAGGCTTCTGTTTGCTATTTGCCAGAGATGTTTCCAGGTAGACTGCCCTGTGATCTAAGTTCAGCCTATTATCTGCTCCACAATCTAGTGAGTTTGTGGACACAACCATTTTCTAAAGTTGCCCAGCAAAGTGCTCCTAGAATGGAATCTCTGTCTTTGAAGAGGGTGATAAGTTTTCCATTCTCCTCTAGGATCCCTGAGAAGCCGGTAGGCTGGCTTCCATGTGACCTACATGCTCTAGTGCCTCTTTAGGACATGTGGCAGAAATAAGGGTTTATTTGAAATATTTCTTCACAGGAAAAATACACTCTCTATCACACCGAAAGAGTTTGCATAAGTATTCTTAGGGGCCAGCCTAAGCAACGGAAAGCATTGTTCTGAGAGAAATTTAACTGCATTGCAGTTCCCAGATATTTAATACTTTAAAGAGGAAGTTCTAAAATTTAATAGTTGATTTTATTATTACTCTTTGGATGTAATTAACTAGGGATGCACTTTAAACTGCTTTATTCTGGCTATTGAAATGGATTTTATGGTTTACACTGGGGAAAACAAAAATTCTGTCAGACCATGGGCCTCTCCCTTGGTGCACATTATTAGAGTCTTTTTAGAGACAAGCAAGCAATTTTGCTGTCACTGGTCTTGTTCAAATAGAGTATGTTTATCTATGCAATACTCATGGGAAAGGGTGTCAAAAAAGGATCACCAGTTAGCAGCTGACATAGCTCCTGCATACACGTCGAAAGAGCTCCTCAAATAGCAAATGAACACATATATTTCATTTTTTATGTGGCTGATAAAATGTTATATCATTAAGTCAAAAGAACATATTTGTCCCATCTAAGTTGACTTTCGAACTAGCTTTCACTTCTAATACAAATGAGGGCCTTGCAGCTCAACAGAGGATGCTCTGCGGAAACCAAACAGCCGTTCAGGACTTGAGGGAAAGCAGGTCTTTAAACATTGAGCACCAGTTCTTTAATGGGCTGTCGGCAAATCCCCAGTCGGTTCTCAGGTATTTAAATACCAGTGGGCTACACAGAAACCAAGCCTTCCTGGATGTTTAGTTTAACTTGTGTATTGTTTTATTTCAAATACCGAATTCTCATCTAATTACTCTGTCAAATCAAAGCGTCCATTCACTTATCTATTCAATAAATAAATATTGAACAACAAACAGCAAATATATAGTAGGCACCATTCTGGGCTCTTGCAAAAGGGCAGACAAAACAAACAAGACGCCTACCCTTAAGGAAGTTACAATTTGGTGAGGATGTTAAACAAACGAGCATACAGTAAACCTATCAGAAATGCTATGAAGAAAGACGTTGTTTATTGGAGTCAGAGAGAACTAAGGCCTCAGCTTTTTCTTTTCTTTTTTTGAGACAGAGTTTTGCTCTTGTTGCTCAGGTTGGAGTGCAATGGCACGATCTCGGCTCACTGCAACCTCCATCTCCCAGGTTCAAGCGATTCTCCTGCCTCAGCCTCCCGAGCTGGGATTACAGGCATGCACCACCACACCCAGCTAATTTTGTATTTTTATTGGAGATGGGGTTTCACCATGTTGGCCAGGCTGGTCTTGAACTCCTGACTTCAGGTGATCCACCCGCCTTGGCCTCCCAAAGTGCTGGGATTACAGGCGTGAGCCGTCACACCCGGCCAGCTTTTTCATCTACATAATGTAAATGATGATACCTACTTTAGAGTTTGAGAATTGAATGAAACTAGAGACTGCAGATAAGTTTCTTAATGTAGTGGTCAATCTGAGGTAAGATATAATTGAATGCACAGGGAGGATAAATGGCATATTTGTTATGACTTTAAAATTTGGTAAGAGTACTCCAGGACAGAAGTTCAGTCTTCACATTTTGAGATGCTGTTACAGAGACCAGGACTAATCATTCTTGCCTTTTATTTACAAAAGTAAGCATGACAGTTTACCAATTAGTTTCTCCTAAAGTACAAAGTATTAATTTGGCATGATTAATCATTTTCTCGTTCTTAAAATACAACTTGTTTTATCTATATTCAAGAATAATATTGATAAATTCAAAGTATATCAAAACAACAAACTAAAACCCAAGCTTTCTCCTTCCAGATGTATGTATGGAATCATGATGTGCATACAGTCATCCCTCAGTATCTACAGGGGATTATTTACAAGACTGCCCTTGGACACCAAAATCCATGGATACTCAAGTTCCTTACATAAAATAGCATAGTATTTGTACATCACCTACACGCATCCTCCCATATATACTTTAAATCATCTCTAGATTACTTATAATACCTATACAATGTAAATGCCATATAAATAGTTGTTACACTGTATTTTTAATTTGTATTATATTTTATTGTTGTATTATTACTTTTTATTGTTTTTTCTTCTCAAATATTTTCCATTTGCAGCTGGTTGAACCTGAGGATGTGGAACCCTTGGATATAAAGGGCTGACTATATTCACCTGGTGTTTTGCTTACAAATTATTTCAGTTCCTTTGAATGGCATAGTCGTTTGGGGGGCCTTTTCAAGGAATCTTTCACAATGGAAACTCACTCTTTCACTCCAGCTTCAGTTTAGATTCTTTTATAAAGCACTTGATTCTTAGGGTTCTTTTTCACCACCTGAGACCTGGAGAAATCCCTGACTTGGGATACCCTACTCCCTAAATGTGATGGTTACTTTTATGTGTCAACTTAGCTGGGCTAAGAGATGTCCAGACAGCTAGTAAAATGTTATTTCTGCATGTATCTGTATATTAATCCGCTTTCATGCTGCTGATGAAGACATATCCAAGCTTGGGTAATTTCTAAAGAAAAAGAGGTTTAATGGACTCACAGTTCCACATGACTGGGGAAGCCTCACAATCATAGCAGAAGGTGAAAGTCACATCTTGCAGAGCGGCAGACAAGTAGAATGGAAACCAAATGAAAGGGGTTTCCTCTTATAAAACCATCAGATCTCGTGAGACTTATTCACTACCATGAGAACAGTATGGGGGAAACTGCCCCCATGATTCAACTATCTCCCACTGGGTCCCTCCCACAACACATGGGAATTTTGGAGTTCCAATTCAAGATGAGATTTGGGTGGGGACACAGCCAAACCATATCATTCTGTAAGGGTGTTTCTGGAAGAGCATAGCATTTGAACCAGTAGACTGAGTAAAGAAGGTCAGCTTCACCAATGTGGTAGGCATCAGCCAATCTGCTGAGGGCCCAAGTAGAGCAAAAAGATAGAAGAAGGACAAATTCCATCTCTCTGAGCTGTAACATCCAGCCATCTTCTGCTGTTCTCAGATATTGGTGCTCCTTTTTTTTTTGGCTTTCAGACTCAGACCAGGCCTTCACCATAGGCTCCCCTGGTTCTCGGGCCTTTGGACTTGGACTTCAGGCTTCAGATGGAATGACTGAATAATTATACCCCCAACTTTCCTGGGTCTCCGGCTTTCAAAGAGTGGATCATGGAGACTTCTCAGCCTCCATAATCACATGAGCTGACTCCCATAATCTCTCTCTGTCTATATATATAGTATAAAATATATATGTAAATATATATGTAAAAATATGTACATATGTACATGCTCTAGTGCCTATATATGTGTGTGTAATGTGTGTATGTGTGTGTGGTGTATGTGTGGTGTGTGTGTGTTTCCTTTTGGCTCTGTTTCTCTGGAGAATGCTAACTAAGACACTAGAGATTTGTTCACCATTTACTATGTGCCCCAATTATATTTAATTTAATCATCAAATAGCCCTGTGAGGTGGGTATTATCATTTGCATTTTTTAAAGATGAAGACACAGAAGCTCAAGGAGGTTAAGCAGCTTGCCCAGGGTTAAAAAGCTAAAAAGTCGCTTAGACAGAATTTGTACTTATCTCAATTACGTTAACCATTAATTGGGTGCCTGCTGTTTCAGACCGGTGCTGGGCTAGGTGGTGATGATATACCATTGAAGGAGACAGATGTGGAGGAAGCAGATGGTTAAATAAGTAAGTAGAAGTATGATGCTGCTGTGAGAGGGAGACACAGAGGGGAGTAGGAGCATGTGACAAGGGGACCTATTGTTGGAGGCTTCTGTGCAGAACACCACTGAGATTCAAAGGGTGAGGTAGGTAAAAGGGTCTTGGAAGGATGTGGTCATAGGCTGGGGGAGAGGGTGGCCTAGGTGAATGGAACAGCATGTACAAAAGATCTAAGGCACAAAAGAACATGGTGTGTCTTCACCAAAAGAACTGCAAAAAGGTAATTGTATGTGGAGTTTCAAGACCAAGAGGGACTCACACATCCTCACATCCTGGATGTGATGAAGGAGAGGATGAAGGAGAAGGAAAGGGACCAAGTCACATTGGGCCTGGAAGGCTTTCTTAGGCTTTGGACTTTATCCTAATCCCAACAAGAAGTCATTAGAGGACTTTAAGCTGGGAAGCAATTGAATCATATTTAAATATTTTTAAAGATTATGCTGACTACTTGTAGAGAATGGAGTGGGAAGGGGTACACCTAAGGAAGCAAGACAACTAATTATGAGTCTATTTCAATAGTCCAGGTAGAAAATAATGGTAGTTTGGACCAGGGTGGTGGTGGGGGAGATGGAAGTGAACACATTCTAGAAACATTTAGTAGGTAGACCTATGGACGGAGTCATTTGGAACGCTTTAATTGTAAGTAGTAGAAACTGATTTAAAAGTACTGACTTACTGGCTTATATAACTGCAATATGTAGAGATGAGGCTGGGTTCAGGCAAAGCTCAGTAAACTCTCGAGGAGACTGCTTTCTGTTTGGCTCTCTGTTTTACCCTCTGCCATATATGTTTTATCTTAAAGGGACTTCCCCCATGCCCCATGCTCCCAAGGTAGCTGCCAGTGGCTCCAAGGTTACATGCTTCTTTCTTTTCACCCTGTTTGAAAGAAAGCATCTTTGTTCCAGCATTCTCAGCAGAACTCTCAAGTCTCACTCTAATTGGACCAATTTAAATCTCATGCACATTTCTGAGCAAATTATTGAAGCTAGAAAGATGGAATGCTCTGACTGACTTAGCTCAAGTCATGAGCTCTGCTTCTAGAGCTGTGGTGTCGGCTTTTCTGAAACCGTGGTTCCCCAGATTGGAAATGGAGATGGTTGAGAAGGCAGAAGGGAGGAGTGCATGCTGGAAATGAGCAAAGGTCTTTTCTCTTAATGGATTGAATGTCAGTCAGAGTTTAGGGAAAAGAAGGTCAAGGATGACCGTCTTCTAGTGGTATCTCTCATTGAGGAGGGGAGCAAGAGAACCAGCTTTATGAAGGAAGATAATGAGTTCTGTTGTGTTTGCAGGGTTGGAGAAACATCCAAGGGGAGATGTCAACCAGGCAGTTGCATGCGTTAGCTGAAAGCTCAGAATGGAGGTCCTGGCTGAAGAGAGATTTGTGTGTTACTGACTTACCTGATCCCAAAACTTGTGCTCTTAATTTGAGGCATATTTTACATTATTCCTAAGGACCGACCAGCAAAAAGATGAGACTGCCTTCATGATGGTGGGGATTTGGCATTGTTGTGCGGAAGATTCCAAGGTAGTAGCTCCAAATGGACTGCAGTCTGGTCAATTGCCACAGCAAGTCTCAGTGGATGAGGGACATTTAATCACACAACTGTTATATATCTCACTCACATATTATTTTAATGCTCACAATTATTACTTTCCCCATTTTATAGATGAGAAAGCTGAGTCATGAAAAGGTTACACCTGAGGTCATAGAGCTTGAAGAGTAGCACTGGGATTTGAACCAAGAAAGTCTGACCCCGGAGTCCATAGTCTTAATTTCTATACATGCTGCTCCGCTCAGGAGGGAAATAGCTAAGATGGGCATCAGTCAATCAGGTGTTTTTAAACACAAAGCCAAATGGTTGCTCTCATCTATTCGTAGTTCCTGCTGGGATGCTGGTCTCTGGGGTCTGAATTACCTTTGAGGGGTATGGCCCTAGAGGCGAGCATTCCTGTTTACAGTGATCATCTAGACCCCAGCATGGCAAGCGGGGGAAGAACCCTTCATAGTCCAAGGTATGAAACCACTGAGCAAACCAGATGATACAAGTAACCACGAATGGGGTTTGTGACTGAGGATTCTGGGCCTCTGGAATCTTCTCTTGCCCCATTCTTGCTAATTCTTCATCCTTTCTAAACCATTTTTGACAGCATGACAGAACCGGGGAAGGTAAAATGAGGTATATGGCTCTCTTAAGTTTTTTCCTTAAGCAAAACGGAAATGATAGCTCTGTCCTGTCATTTTGTATTATCTGTGGCTCTTTGTTACCATTAGCATGGATAATTAAGAGCTGAAGATAAACCCTCTTTTTTGTTAAATTACTTCTTTTTATCCACTGACATACAATATCCCTAACATTTTTCCCTTTTAATGAATGATATAAACAAGCAGGAGGAAAAAAATAATGCTCATAGCAAGCAATCCTGTGAATTCCCTACATTATTTAGTGAGAAGATTTTTTTCCCCCTGAATCAGATGTTGATCATAATGGTCAAAATAATCCTTGGTACTTTCGCTAAGCTTGCTCATTATCATTCAATATGTTCAACAGAATTATTAAATTTAAAATAATATGGTGCACCTGGTTGAGATGACGGTGAGAGATTTGGCTTCCTGTCTCTTCGTTAAGGATGAATTCAGCCCTAGGGTGTACTATGAACTTGGCAAATAGCATTATAATAGTGAGAGAATATTGCCTATTGGGTAGCAGGAGTTGATGATTAAATTTAAGTGTGTACTGTCCACATAAAACAAATAATGCATTTTTTTAAAACTTTTACTGTGAACATTCATCACTGGTGCTGAAGATGCACAGTTGCTAATTATTGTGTTTTTAACTTGTAACATACTGTAAATTTTGTATAATACTACTGTGACCTTATACAGAATAGAAAAGATGACAGGAGGCATATAATTATTGTATGGGGAAGAAATGCCTATAATTATCTACTATTTTTAGGAATAACGTGCATGGCCTCTTAATTTACATAAGCTTTAGACATTCACACATTTTCTGTCTTTGCTTGTGGATGATAAATTTTGCTCAAATGAAATCAGAAGACATACTGTTAGATGAGGAGTTAGCCAACTGCGAGCTTGGTTACAATGAACAACACAAGCTTTGGTGCCAGCTAAAAAAGGGAGCATTTACTTGGATGGAATTTGTTTAAGGCAAGATTCAAAACATTAAAAAAACAACAACAACACCACCATATTACTATATTGGGGCCTGATAATGTGTGATTATTTTTTAGAGAATTGGTTAAATTATCTTGTGGAAAAGCATTAACCTAACAAAGAGAAAACCTCTAGGATATTTATCACATGGAGGGTGATTATGACAGCATGTTCTTATTAGAGATGAATGTTTTGTGCTCATTAAGGTTACCTCTTGAGTGCTCATGGATGCAAAATGCTTTGCAGTGAAGTACTACAGTTCTGCTGTCCTGTGAGCACTTGCTGTTACCTGGAGGGTTTAATTCCAAACTGAGGGGCTCTCTAAAAGATCCAGCACTGGTGGAGCCTGCATCAGAGCCATTAGGCAAATGGAAGGGACTGGGAGGTTTTCAAGTCCAACACTCCAGGGACACATCTGCAAGAATTGAGGGTGATGTCAAGAACCCTCTGATTTCTTAGTGTGGAGTAGCAGGTAGGAAGGACAAGGATGGGCTTGGTCCCTGAGGATCTGCAAGTGAGCCCCACTTGAAGGAAATCAATACGTATGATTCTAAACTCAAACTGTAGGCAAACCTGAACTCAAGCTCCTCACTTTGTTGGGGATTTTTCACTGTAAAAATAATTAAAACATGACTTCCTCCCAAGTAGAGTTTTCCTGAAACACATAAGATTGTTTTTGTTTGTTTTGTTTTGTTTTGTTTTGTTTAGAAAATGACTATAGCTTTTACTAGCTTACCGGAAATGACAAATATGCATTTACTTATTTCTTTATGAGACAGGATCTTGCTCTATTGTCCAGGCCAGAGTGCAGTGGTGCAATCACAGCTCACTGCAGCCTCGACCTCCTAGGCTCAAGCAATCCTTTTGCCTCAGCCTCCCATGTAGTTGGGACCATAGGTGCATGCCAGTACATCTGACTAATTTTTAATTTTTTTTTGTAGAGACAAAGTCTCACTTTGTTGGCCAGGCTAGTCTTGAATTCCTGGGCACAAGTGATCCACCTACCTCTGCCTCCCAAAGTGCTAGGATTACAGGTGTGAGCCACTATGCCAGGCCTATAATTATAATTTTAAAAATTGCATACCACTGTTTAAAAATAGCCTAAGAAACCAGCCTGGACACAAAAACCTCATCTCTACAAAATACACCAAAAAATTAGCTGGGTGTGGTAACATGTACCTGGGGTCCCAGCTACTGGAGGCAAGGGGTGCTGAGGTGGAAGGATCACTTGAGCCTGAGAAGTGGAGGTTGCAGTGAGGCGAGATGGCGCCACTGCACTCCAGCCTGGGTGACAGAGTGAAACCCTGTCTCAAAAACAAACAAAAAACAAACAAACAAGAAACAAAACAAAAATATCCTAAGAAAGATACAGCTTCCCTCAAACCCCTCTTCCCTTCCCCAACATTTTAAAATCTAAGGCATGGCAGAAAAGCAAATTTAAATTCTTGGCTGATTGAGGCACAGCCAATTTTGGTTGATTGGGGTTTTAAGGGGACCATGTAAGAGATAGTTTTAAGTGGTCAGGAGTCAGCAAGATATGTAGATATGCATCATATCCAAGGCCTCAATGTGCGTATGCACCTTACATTTGGTTTGTTTGAATCAGGATTTGAAGAAGGTTTACCTATTGCATTGGGAGGTATATATATATACACATATATGTATATATATATTCCCCCCTACACCACCCCAAGACAGAGTCTTACCTTGTTGCCCAGGCTGGAGTGCTGTGGCATGATCTCGGCTCACTGCAACCTCTGCCTCCTGGGTTCCAGCAATTCTCCTGCCTCAGCCTCCTGAGTAGCTGGGATTTCAGGCAAGTGCGATCACACCCAGCTAATTTTTGTATTTTTGGTAGAGCTGGGGTTTCACCATGTTGGCCAGGCTGGTCTCGAACTGCTAACCTCAAGTGATCTGCCTGCCTCAGCATTCCAAAGCGCTGGGGTTACAGCGTGAGCCCGCATCTGGCTGGGAGGTGTATATTTTGAGTCTCTTAATCTATAGGCTCGTCTTCCCATTCTTTTTTCCCCTTGTAATTTATTTGCTATAGAAACTTACTCATTTGTCCTGTAGAGTTTCCCACATACTAGATGCTATTTATTTTATCCTTGTGGTATCATTTAACAGATTTCTCTGTCACCTGTATTTCCTGTGGGCTGATAATCTTGATTAAGTTCAGATTTGGATTTTTGGCAAGATTGCTTCGTAGGTGGTATTGCATGCTTTTGTCAGGAGGCACATAACATCTGTCTCTCTTTTTGTGTCTCTTTTTTTGCGATGTTAGCAACAGTTGACTATCATAGCCTAAATCCATTATTTTTTTGAGAACTGCAAAATGGTGATAATTCTATCATCTCATTCACATTTTTTAGCCAGACTACTTTGATGGTAAGGAACTTTCCTTCATCAACTATTTGGTTACCTAGGGTATAACTGGTTTGACTAAAGCTGTCTCCTCCTTCTGTAAGCTTCTCCTTTTTTGTGGTAAAATGCCTTGAATGTTGAAGATAAAGACATCTTCATGGATTTTCAGTGAGATACTGGAGTGTAGAGATCAGCTTAGAATGTAGAGATCAGCTTAGAGATGTTGAAGTATAGAGATCAACTCAGCCCCTTCAAACTTTACATCATCTGCTCTTTTGAAACAGCAATGATAGGGCTGGGTGCAGTGGCTCATGCCTGTAATCCCAGCACTTTGGGAGGCCAAGGCAGGTGGATCACTTCAGGTGAGGGGTTCAAGACTAGCCTGGCCAACATGGCGAAACCCCATCTCTACTAAAAATACAAAAATTAGCCGGGTGTGGTGGTGCATGCCTGTAATCCCAGCTACTTAGGAGGCTGAGGCGGGAGAATCGCTTGAACTTGGGAGGTGGAGGTTGCAGTGAACCGAGATCGTGCCACTGCCCTCCAGCCTGGGTGACCGAATAAGACTCTATCTCAAAAAAAAAGAAAAAAAAAAAGAATTAATGTAATGTATGTTAAGTAAACCTTCAAGAAAAGATTTTTGTTATTTTTATGTAAAAATGCTTTGTTATTAGAAGTGCTATGCAAATTTATTATCATTAAAAGCAATGCTTCCCATGAACTGTATCTTCTTGGTCTTTGGAATTGTCTTCTGCTTCAAAGTGCTTTAGAAGTGATTAAAAAGATGAGATTGTGGGTTTAGTACTCACCAACTGAGGATCAACACTGCTAGGATGCCAGTCTGGTTTGACTTGCTTCCTCTGGCCCTGGCGCTGGCTGAGTGCTGGCTAGGGGAGAGGCCCTGAATGAAAGATGTCCTGGCAGCAGGAACATTAACACTCACTCTTGAGCCAGGAGGTAGGCGTTAATGTCTGTAGCTGGATTTCTAGCAGTGGAGATATTTAACACCCTCCCAGGATCCAGCAACCCTCTCTTTAAACCTAATTTGGCAAGTGAAAGAGAGAAAGAGTATTTCCAGTTGAACAGTTGAGAAAGTACATAAAGCTCTGTGCCATGAAGACAGAAGCCAGTTATTGGAGACTGAACACTGTATGGAGAAGGAATCTTTTTTGATTGCATTGTCTAGAGAGTTACTCTGATGGGACTTTTCTTAACAGATCTCACTCAATATGGGCCAGTGGGGCATGTTGGGAAAGTAGTGGCTCTAGGGCAGTGTAAGGATGTATGAGGTTCAGGACAGGTTGGAAATCCACGTCTGAATGCAGCCTGAAATACAATACTATGACTAGCATGGTTGTCTGAATGGTTCTGTTTCCAGGAGGACCAGGAGTTCCCTGGTGTGGGTTGTAGGGGAGAAGGACAAATGGGAGAACTCAGAGGAACCAGTCCCTCAGGAGAAAGAACAGGGAGTAAAGTGCCTCATCCAAGTTGCCCCGTGAAGCTGAGCCCAACCAGCTTGAGGTCAATTTGGAGGATGCTAAGGTCATCCTAGTTACATGGTAGAAGTCAGGTCACTCCAAGAAGGAACAAAAGCTCCTCTTTTGTCAGGGTTTGACTGACGGCAATGGCGAATTTTGACTTAGACTGAGCTTGAAATATGCTTGTTTTCTCTCCAAAGCTGAGGCCCATTTGCACAACAAGCAAAAAGACAAGGTAAACAACTTCTGTTTAGACTTTCCAAGGTCTGTTTCTCTAGATGACATCTCAAGAACTCTATGACATCACCTCACCTGGGAGTGAACCCAAACACTGAGGATCCTTTCAACATCCAAAAAGGGTCACTTCTTTGAAATGTGATGACTCCCTAGGACGACTTTCTCATTTAAATTACATAGATATCAGAGGAGCCCAGGCCAGGAGGTGAAGCAGAGCAAACTCACACTCTTTGACTACAAAAGCAAATGCATATTTTTGATGAGCCTGCAGTGGCTGCCTTTGCATGCTTAGAATGATGTTTTCTTCCCTGTTTTGCCTACAAGGAATGTTGTAAGCAGGCATAAACAAATGCCTTCATTATTTATCCTAGTCTCACTGCACTAAATCTTTGTACATGGGAAATTTGCTATTTTGTTTGGCTGGCAATTGCTTAAGCTAATGGGCCATGAGAGTCTTTCTCAGGGTTGCATCTTGGGATTGTTCTAGTGCAAGTGAACACCCATTAGACTGAAAGTTGTTATAAAAATTGAAGCCATGGGACTGGGTAAAAACTTCTTCATCACCCTCACCTCTGGCACCTTGTAGCCTAGGTTCTACTGTGATTGGAAGAATAATTGACCGGGTGTGGTTGGCTCACGCCTGCAACCCCAGCACTTTGGGAGGCCAAGGCGGGCGGATCACGAGGTCAGGAGATGGAGACCATCCTGGCCAACATAGTGATACTCTGCCTCTACTAAAATACAAAAATTAGCCAGGTGTGGTGGTGCGTGCCTGTAATCCCAGCTACTCAGGAGGCTGAGACAGGAGAATCACTTGAACCAGAGAGTTGGAGGTTGCAGTGAACCGAGATCACACCACAGCACTCCAGCCTGGTGATAGGGCTGTGGCCAAGTGTGTCAGAGAGCCCTGGATGAATGTCTTGCTGGAAACCAGACTAATAGGCAGTCTTCTCTCCAAGTTTTTTGTTTTGTTTTATTTCATATTTAGAATTATCCTTCCTAATACAGAAGAAATGGTATAGAACAGCAGGTTTTCCAAATAAAAACTCTGGTTTGGATGATTATTAAATACCTTGTTTTATGTCATGCTGAGAAAAAGTCATTGACTACTCTTTCTGCTCTTCCTTTTCATGAAACTCCCAGAGACTCAGCTAGAGAACCAGATGGAGTGGACATCTAGCTATCTGTCCCCAAGCTGCAACTTTCCTGATTCTCTTTGCTTTCATCGATGAATGGCACCACCATTGTCCTAATGCAGGAATATGGATACCTATTTCTGAAGATTCATCCTTTGTTATTCCTCCCAAATATGGCTAGACCTTTTCACTTCTGGTTACAGTATCATATTTCAGGGTGCATTCAGATTCAATTTCCAACCTGTCCTGAATAACATATTAACATTACTCTACTACAGAGTAGTACAGAAGGCCTACAACCTCCATATGCATCTCAACTCCTCTTTCTGCCACTGCAATGCAGTGCCCATGGCCTATAGTTACCTATGTGGGCTGAGTACTATGCTAAGTGTTTTATATGGGTCTTTCCATTTGATGCAAATAGCTATGCTAAGAGGTAGGCACTCTTTTTGTACCAGTTTCCAGGTACTTTGCTCATGCTCACATAGCTAGAGGAACTGGGATTTGAATCAAAGTATTTGCATTTATCATTCCAATTCTTCACCCCTTCCTGTGTCCTTACCTTTGCCATGTGACTTTGTGGTTCCCCTAAGAAGAGGTGGAATCCATTTTCCCACCCCTTGATTCTAAGCTCAGCCATGTGACTTGCTTTGGTCAATGGGATGTTAATGGATGTGCTATAAACAGAAGCTTTAAAGGAATGCTTGCGTATTTCTGTTTGCACTCTTGTCCTCTCCCATGACCATGAAGAAAAACATGTCCAGGCCAGGATGAAAGACTCATTCATCAGATCTAAGTCATTCCAGTTGTCCCAGCCTTGGTTATCTCTGGTCGGCTTACAACCAGCCAACCTTCAGACTTGTGAGACCAACCAAGACAGCAGAGCTGCCCAGCTGCCTAGCCTCCAAAATCCATTACATAATAATTTTCAATTATGTCATCTTTCTGCTAAAATCCAACCTATCAATCAGTTAATCAATCTACCCATCTTTTAATAATTGCATGTTGCCTAAAGATGAAGTACAGACTTTTGGGTTCCTGCCTGGCATGTAAAGACCTTAGAAGTAGCTGCTCCACCCTAAAAACAAGTAAAAATCTGACCAAGCTGAAAATTCAACAATTCTTTTTAGATCTGTCAGGAAGTGAGGTTACAGGGTAAACCATTGCCCTTTAAACCAGGGAAACAGACAGACAGATACAAAGAATGACAACTTACCAAAGTAGAAACCCACAAGCAGAAACCTTTATAGAAACCAATGCTGGGATATGAAAAGCTGAACTGTAATTGATTATACAAAAGCTCAGTGTGGACAAATCTGTGAATTAAAAACTCCAAGAAGCTCCTCAGACTTTTTTGAGTCTTACTGCCTGGAGCTCTACCATGTTCTCACAGTGAACATCTCCTCATGGTTCTGGCAGGGGGTTGGAGAAAAAGTGGCCATCTGGAAGTAAGCCAGAGCATTCTGTTCTCTTTAACAAGGCCTGCCCTCAAGAGAAATTATTTTTACCAGAACCTAACCTGTCAGGGGTTTCGACAGACTAACCAAACTGGGGACAGGGAAATACCCAAATCCATCCCCTTCTATCCACCCTGTCCCATCTAATACGGGGGGAAACTGAGAGTCACTTGTGAAGTTCACAACCTAGAGGCACAGGCTCACTAAAAGACTAAGACCTAATCATAGGACTATAGAATCCTCCTCCTTCTCCCCATCCCTACCCAACACCTTGCTGCTATATCACTAAAGGTCTATTTAATGCAATTCCTCTCATCTAGGATATTATGTCTAGATTTCAAAAAAAAAAATTACAAGACATATTAAAAGGCAAGCAACAACAACAACAACAAAAAACCCCAGCCCCACCCTCCATTAAACCCCCCCCCAAAACAACCCAACAAAACACTGTGTGAAGAGACACAGCAAGTGTCAGAACCAGACCCTCATATGGCAGGATTGTTGACATTATTAGACCATAAATTTAAAACAACTACTACTAATGTGCTAAGGGATCTGACAGAAAAAGTAGGCAACATGCAAGAACAGATGGATAAACAGAGAGATAGAAGTTCTAAGAAGATTTACAAAATGCTGGAGAACAAAAACACTGTAAGAGAAGTTAAGACTGTTGTTAATGGGCTTACTAGTAGACAGTAGACTGAATACACTGAGAAAAGAATCTCTGAGCTTGATACTTGGAGATTAAACAATACATTTCTAAATAACTAATGGGCCAAGAGAAATCTTAAAATATTTTAATGAAATGAAATTAAATTTAAAATACATAAATGAAATTAAAATGAAAATACAACATATTAAAATTTGTGAGATGCAGTGAAAGCAGTGCTTAGAGAAAAATTTATAGCATTGAATGTAGATATTAGAAAACAAAAAGATCAACTACCTGTTGATCTTGGATTCTATGCTTTTTACCTGGGTGATGAAATAATATGTACATCAAACCCCCACAACACACAATTTTTCTACAGAACCAACCTGCACATGTACCCCTGAAACTAAAATAAAAGCTAAAAACAAAAACAAAAACAGAAAGGTCTAAAATCAATCATCTAAGTATCCACTTTAGATACTAGAAAAAAGAAGAGCATATTTAACCTAAAATAATCAGAAGAAAAGAAATTGCAAAAACTGGAACAGAAATCAATGAAATTGAAAACAGGATATCAATAGAGAAAATCAACCAAATCAAAAACTGGTTCTTTGAAGAGATCAGTAGAATCAATAAGCCAGGCTAGAACAGGCTAACTAAGAAAAAAAGAGAAAGGGCACAAATTACTAATATTAGAAATGAAAGTGGGGAGACATCACTACAGATCCCGTGGACATTAAAAGGATAATAAAGGAATACCATGAAAAACTCCATGCCCACAAATTTGATAACTTACATGAAATAGAATAATTCCTTGAATGATACAATATGCTAAAACTCACACAAGAGTAAATAGATAGTCTGAATAGGCCTATACCTATTAAATTAAATCAATAATTAATAATGTACCCAAACAGAAAGCACGGGGCCCAGATGACTTCATTAGTGAATTCTACCAAACATTTGAGGAAAAATTATACCAATTCTCTACAACCTCTTTCAGAAGATAGAAGCAGATGCAACACTTTCTAAGACATTCTATAAGGTCTGCATTATTCTACTACCAAAATCAGAAAAGGACATTATGAGAAAGGAAAACTACAGACAGTATCTCTCAGGAACATAGATGCAAAATCCTCAACAAAATATTAACAAAATATTAGCAAAATGGAATCCAATAATGTATGAAAGAATTACATATCATGACCAAGTGAGATTTATCCCAGGTATGCAAGATTGGCTCAACATTTGAAAATCAATTAATATAATCCATCACGTCAACAAACTAAAAAAGGAAAATTACTTGATAATGACAACAGATGTGGAAAAAGCATTTGAGAAAATCCAGTACCAATTCATGATAAATTGATCAGACTAGGAATAGAGGGTAACTTCCTCAACTTAATAAAGAATATTTATAAAAAACCTACAGCTAACATCATACTTAATGGGGAGAAACTAGAAGCTTTCCCACTAAGATTAGGAACAAAGCAAAGGTATCCCCAATCATCCCTGCTTTCCAACATTGCACTAGAAGTGCTAGCTAGTGCAATAAAACAGGGAAAGAAAATTAAATATATACAGATTGAGAAGGAAGAAATAAAACTACCTTGCTTGCAGATTACATGATTGTTTATGTAGAAAATCCAAAAGAATAGACCCCAAAAACCCCCAAACTCCTAGAACTATTAAGTTAATGCAAAAACCACATGGCAGAAACCACAATTACTTTTGCACTAACCTGATAATAAGTATTGCAGTAAGGTTGCAGGATACTAGGTTAATATACAAAAGTCAATTGCCTTTCTATATACTGGTAATGAAATAGTGGACTTTGAAATTATAAACACAATACCATTTACATTAGCACCCCCAAAATGAAATCTAACAAAATATGTACAAGATCTATATAAAAAAACTATAAAACTGATGAAATAAATTAAAGAACTAAACAAATAGAGAGATATTCCATGTTCATGAATAGAAAGACAAATATTGTCAACATGTCAGTTCTTCCCAACATTATCTATAAATTCAGTGCAAACCCAATCAACATTCTAGCAGTTTGTCAATATGCTTATTGGCAAACTGACTCTACAGGAGAGGCATAAGACTCAGAATAGCCAACACAGTATTGAAAGAGAAGAACAAAGTTAGAAGACTAACACTACCTGACTTCAAGGCTTACCATAAAGCTACAGTGTGGTATGGGTGAAAGAATAGGCAAATAAACCAATGGCACAGAATAGAGAGCCCAGAAATAGACCCATAGAAATATAATCTACTGATCTTTGACAACTGATCTTTGACAAAGGCAATAAATGGAGAAAAAATGGCCTTTTTGGGAACTACTAAACATCCACATGCAAAAAGAAAGAATCTAGACACAGACCTTACACCCTTCACAAAAATCAGCTCACAGACCCAAACATAAAGCACAAAACTGTAAAACTCTTAGAATGTCATAAATTTGTTAAACATAGTTGCTGCGTTGGCATCCATTTTGAGGCCTGACATAAGTTCTTTGAAACCCAGTTGTACCCTGTCACCTTTGGCCTCATTAAAACTTTTTCTGTGTGGTTATTTTCAATATAACCCACTTGTTCCTCATCTCATGAACCCAAAACCCAACACATCCCATAGCTGCTGATTGTGATGTCAATACCTAATTGTCAACACCAGAATTATGTGAAAAAGTCCCCTACTTTGCATGTTTGTTTGTTTTTGAGACAGAGTCTCACTATATCACCCAGGTTGGAGTGCAGTGGTGTGACTATGTCTCACTGCAGCCTCAACCTCTTACGCTCAAGCGATCCTCCCGCCTCAGCCTCCTGAGTAGCTGGGACCACAGGAGCACACTACTGTGCCTGGCTAATTTCTGTATTTTTTTTTGTTGAGACAGGGCTTTGCCAGTGTTGCCTAGGCTGGTCACACTCCTGAGTTCGAGCAATCCACCCACCTTGGCCTCCCAAAATGCTGAGATTACAGGTATGAGCCACCACACACAGCCTGCCTATGTTTTCTTTAAAGTAGCCAATTCACAACTCCCATGGGAAAGCCTAAGGAGTAGTGCCCATGGACCTTAATAAGGGCATAGTCCCACAGGTCTTCTTTCTCTCTCACTTTCCACCTGATGGATGAGATCGCTACTGCCTCCAGATTTCCTGATGACCTCCTATCAACACCCCAATCTCTCTGGTACCTGTAAGTAACACATTTCTTCTATTTTATGCATTCTAGTTTCACTTGCTCATTGTGCTTCACCTGACACAAGCACCTGAATCTATCTTTCCTCCTGGTCAGCCCTCTCCTAGAGAGTGGCTATCTTGGCTTATTACTACTCTCAAGAGAGAGAGCTCAGGATCAGATTAGAAAAAACTCACAACGTAGAAGATAACATGGGACAAAATATAGATGACCTTGGGTTTGGCAATGACTTTTTCCATATAATACCAAAGGCATGATACATGCAAGAGATAATTAATAAGCTAGACTTTATTAAAATTAAAAATGTCAGCCGGGTGCGGTGGCTCACGCCTGTAATCCCAGCACTTTGGGAGGCTGAGGCGGGTGGATCATGAGGTCAAGAGATCGAGACCATCCTGGCCAACGTGGTGAAACCCGGTCTCTACTAAAAATACAAAAATTAGCTGGGCGTGGTGGCGGGCACCTGTAATCCCAGCTACTCAGGAGGCTGAGGCAGGAGCATCGCTTGAACCCGGGAGACGGAGGTTGCAGTGAGCTGAGATTGCGCCACTGCACTCCATCCTCGTGAGAGAGACTCCGTTTCACAAATAAATAAACAAATAAAAAAATTTTTAAAAGCCAACAATGAGAAAATAAACAACTTAATTTGAAAATGGACAAAACACTTGAACACACACCTAGCCAAAGAAGATACACAGATGACAGATAAGCAAAAGAAAAGATGCTCCATATCACATGTCATTGAGGAAATGCAAACTTAAACAACAATGAGATACCACTACATGCCTATTAGAATGGCCAAAATCCGGAACACTGACAACACCAAATTCTGGCGAGGATATAGAACAATGGGAGTTCTCATTCATTGCAGGTGGGGATGCAAAACGATACAGCCATTTGGAAGACAGCCTGATAAACATACTTCTACCATATGATCCAGCCATTGAGTTCCTTGGTGTTTACTAAAAGAAATCGAAATTACCTTTACACAAAAATCTGCACATAGATATTTATAGTAGCCTTATTCATAATTGCCAAAACATGAAAGCAACAAGTTGTTCCTCAGTAGGTGAATGGATAAACTGTGGTACATCCAGACAATGGAATATTATTCAGCATTAAAGGAAATGATTATCAAGCCATGAAATGACATGGAGGTACCTTAAATGAATATTACTAAATGAAAGAAGTCAATCTGAAAGGTTATATATTACATAATTCCAGCTATATGACATTCTGAAAAAGGCAAAACTGTGGATACAGTATAGAGGTCTCAGTGGTTGCCAGGAGTTGGAGAGAGGGAGGAATGAATAGGGGAAGTATGGAGGGTTTTTCAGGGCTGTGAAATTATTCTGTAGGATATTATAATGGTGGATGCATATCATTGTACATTTGTCCAAATCCATAGAATGTACAACATCAAGAGTGAACCCTAATGCAAACTATGGACTTTGGTTGATAATGATGTGTCCGTGGAGATTGATCAGTTGTAACAAATGTACCACCCAGGTGTGGGATGTTGAGAATGGGGGCGGCTGGCTGTGTGTATGTGAGGTCAGGGAGCCTATGGGAACTCTCTATACTTTCTACCTCAATTTTGCTATGACCTTCAAACTGCTTTACAAAATAAAGTTTATTTAAAAGGGGGGCAAGGGGAAACAAATAAAACAAATCACTAACCACGACAGCAACAAGAACGAGATGAAGTACAGATCCTAAGCCTTGACAGAGCAGCCCTGGAAACCTTGCTTTCTCAAAGTCCCATCACAAACCTCTGCTCTAGCCTAAGCAGCCTATTTAAGGTCCCCCAAATATCCCTTGTCCTTTCCCAGCATCTTTGCTGCTCACTATGTCCTCTTCTCCCACCCCCACCCTGCCACTCAACCACATTCTTCAGCATCAATGTTGGTTCTACCCACTCTGGGAAACCTTCTTAACTCATCCCCACTAGAAGGGATGTCTCCAGCCTCTGCACTCCCCTGCACCTGGGCCAGTCATCTGGCTCTTAGTGTTGGCCACCCTGTGGAGTTAGGTAGAGCGTATGGTTTTTATGGATGTGTAGTAGTTCACTAGTGTGCAAATTCTTTCAGAACATGTATTTTGTTGTATGATTTGTGTCATTGCCCTCAGACTTGTTCGTATTTGATTCAAGGATTAAATCAAAATATCAAAACTTATATTAAAATTTCAAAGCAATAAGTGGCCACAAAGCTTCCACTCTGGAAGATGCATCTCACAGTCCCTCAGTGTCACAGTGTCACTGGTGGGAATGACTCCAAAGCAGCCTTCAGAGCCACCTTCTGGGCTCCAAGGTGGTGAGCCCCTGGGTTACTGTTCCTGCCTCCACAGTGAAGACCTCAGGCTCTTCAGGATTTTCTAAGGGGATCGCTTCAGTCTGTAAAACCTTACATGGCTTACTACCAGAGGGGCCACCCCTCTGTATACTCACCCTGGGAAGAGTGAGACGAATTCACTTCCAAGACTAATGATCTGAGAGTCTTTTCCTGGGGCAGCAGGCTCTCCGATCTGGCAGCTGTCCGCTTCCCCTGGAGCTCTGCTGCAGTGATTTGCAACTAGGCAGATTTGATGGTGGGGGTGGGAGAGAGCACGCAGAAGAGCCCCCAATTGACCTCATGTCCCCTTTCCCCACCTAGTCTCAATCACACCCACACTGACTGAGCACCATGGCTCCAACAGTTAAGCCTTTAAGGTGAGGGAACACTGCTTTCTCCAGTAGGCATGTTCTGCTAGAAATATCAGATCCTTTTCAGTGTACCTTAATTATACAAATATTTCAGGTGAAAGGTGCTTTGCCCTTGCCCCAAATTACCTGTGCCATGACCTCAATCTGATTATTTTATTTTAATAGCCCCAACCTTAGAATGTTCAAATCCACCTTATTCTGTAGAGAAGTCCATGTGTCCACGGAAACTCCATGTTTCTTTGTCCTTGTGAGTCTGAATAATTAAACAGGATTTTGATGGCGTCTGTGCCATGTGCATTTATTGTGCACACAGGTAGATACATGCATAACATACTAATTGAATTATTTTAAAAACATAAATATTTTGCCAGGTTACAGAAACACACACTAAATATCTAAATCTACAAACTGCTGACAAACAGCACCTTTTTTTTTTTTTTAACAAAAGAGAGCAGTTTAATAACAGTGTTAGAAAGCTGGCAATATGTTTGTTAAAATCTTTAATTAGGGACAGGCTTTCCCAGAGGCCTCTGAAGGCAAAAGGTGTAAATGGAGAAACTGTCCCAGCCTGCATGCTCCACGGTGGCTGTGTTCCGAGCACAGATGGGCTGGTGAGGAAACTGTGAATGGACAAATGATAACAGACTACTCTGTAATTCCAACATCAGCTCATTAGCAATCTGTCAGAGATTTTAATATTTATACGGGTAAAAATGCAGAAATCACACGATCGTTACGTGACAGTGTGTGTGTCTCACTGAAAAGGCCATTATCAACGGATTGGCATAATGGCTATTAATACAACAAAAATGTCGCGGGAAGCACAGGCATTTGGATGCTTTGTGCTCTTGTTAGAAAATGACGATTTTGTGTGCTTTTAAGCCATCACAGGAAGCTGAGATAACAATGGTTTCATGATGGAAATCATTAATAAATAAACAACCAGGCCAGCATGGTGGAAAATGTGAAGGACATGAAGCCATACCAGTTTCCAAAGGATGAACGGTGACATTTCTCAGTTCTGAAAAAGGCTCTGTGTCAGCAACTTTAAATTCCCTTGGATCACAAACCTGATTTCCAAATGATTTTAAACTTGCTAGTCAGTGGGTTCAAATAGTTGCCATTGAAAACGTATCTATTTAGAATGCGTGTACACAATGGGCTGAAACTGATGAAGAATCAGTGTTTAGTCTCTGAAGGGAGAAAGAGAATGAACATTTATGAGGTATCTATTGTATGCCAAGTAGTTTATATTTGAAATCTTATTTAATTTTCACAACAATCCAGTGAGCTATTCCCCTGTTTTACAGGTGTAGAAGTGGCTGAGCCCCAGAGAGATTATGTGACTTCATGAAGATAGTACGGCTGGTTAAGTGGAGACAATTTTATTTGAACTCAGTTCTTTATGGTTGCAAAGCTAAACTTTTTTCCCACTGCATTATATTTTGTCTATCTTGTACACTGGGGAGTAGCCTTTTAGGATCCTCATTACCTTGCTATGGACAGGCACAAGGGCCCCAGAGATTCAGGGCTCAACTTATACGAAGGCATCCTTTTTGTTTTGTTTTGTTTTGTTTTTTGAGATATGGTTTTGCTCTACCTCCCAGGCTAGAGTGCAGTGATGCAATCATGGCTCACTGTGGTCTCAACCTCCCAGGCTCAAGTGATCCTCCTACCTCAGCCTCCCAAGTAGCTGGTCTGACAAAGTCATCCAATTTTAATGGCACAAATGGACACTGACTTATTTGAAGTATACACTTTAAAATTTCTTGGCCGGGCGCGGTGGCTCAAGCCTGTAATCCCAGCACTTTGGGAGGCCGAGACGGGCGGATCACGAGGTCAGGAGATCGAGACCATCCTGGCTAACACAGTGAAACCCCGTCTCTACTAAAAATACAAAAAAAAAAAACTAGCCGGGCGAGGTGGCGGGCGCCTGTAGTCCCAGCTACTCGGGAGGCTGAGGCAGGAGAATGGCGTGAACCCGGGAGGCGGAGCTTGCAGTGAGCTGAGATCCGGCCACTGCACTTCAGCCTGGGCGACAGAGCGAGACTCTGTCTCAAAAAAAAAAAAAAAGAAAAAAATTTCTTTTTGGGGAATAGTTCTGCTTCAATATTGAGAAATGTCTGCACCTGATACAAAGAGTTAAGCTAATGATCTGTGAAATCTAGTCAAAAAATTTTTGAAAGAAAAGAGTTCTTATATTATGATTCTATAAAGCTCAAAAATAAGTCAAGACAATGAAAACGGTTAGAAATCAGGATGATGATTACCCCTGGAGGGAACAGTGACTGCAAGCAGGCACCGGGGGACTTCTGGGATCAGGGTATTGCTCTATTTCTTTTTCTTTTTTTTTTTTTTCGAGATGGAGTCTTGCTCTGTCGCCCATGCTGGAGGGCAGTGGCATGATCTTGGCTCACTGCAAACTCCGCCTCCTGGGTTCAAGCAATTATCCTGCCTCAGCCCCCTGAGTAGCTGGGATTACAGGCACCTGCCACCACACCTGGCTAATTTTTGTATTTTTAGTAGAGACAGGGTTTCACTGTGTTGGCTAGGCTGGTCTCGAACTGCTGACCTTGTAATCTGCCCGGCTCGGCCTCTCAAAGTGCTGAGATTACAGGCATGAGCCATCGCGCCTGGCCTTGCTTTATTTCCTGATCTGCGTGCCGGTTACACCACTGTGTTAACTTTGTGAAATTTTGTTGAGTTTGTAAATTTAGGATTTGAACACATTCCTGTATGCATATCCTACTTCCATAACATTTACCAGAAAAAATAGAGGACAAATTTTTTTTCCTAACGTGATTTAATTTGGAGTTCTGCTTGTTCGATTTTCATATTTTGTGGCCATGGGCAAAATTATTCTCTATGTGAAGCTTGTAATTGGAAGTCCTCCTTCTGGAGTTTGGAGACTATAAGCTGGGGAATATGCCTCCCTTGTCCATGTGGGTGAGTACATGTATGCTTATTTAAACATGCTCATATCCTGAAAATGGAGAAATACCTGTGTTCTTTTACTCTTATCTTTCAAATTCCTGAGAAACCTAAAATGGGAATGGAATGCTAGTCAAGTGCAAATTTTATACAAGTGAGCTTGGGGATGGAACTGTCTTACTTGGTGACTCCTTATTGGTAGCAATTTCCTGTGCAAATGGCAAGGGCAGGTACCCTCTCCTCTCAGGAACCAACATCTCCAGCCAGCATGTTGAACTCACTCTCACCTTGTGTCTTCGTCCCATCCCCGCTCAGCTCTTACTGCCAGGCTCTCCTGGAAGAGCCAAGGCAGGAGAATTTCTGCATCCCACAGACATCTGAAGGGCTGATTCTGAGGGCTCTTGAACAGACTCAACCTATTCATCTGTGCCTCAAACATATTTCCTACCTTATAGTACATGCCTACCTTAATGACCTAAACATTTTTTAATCACCAAGATAACTACAAACAAGGTAGATTGTTGAAATGCTGCACTGCATTCACTAGGTCACTTCTAGAACTTTATCTTAAGGAAATCATTAGACAAGTTTGCAAAGATAATTCTCAGTGTGTGGTTTGAGGACTACCAGTATCAATATTGCCTGTAGTGCTTGATAAAATGCAGATTCTTGGGTCTTATGCCTTTCTTATTGAAGATGTGAGGCTCATGCATCTATATTTTTAAAATGCCTCAGATAATTCTTAGTCACATTTAAGCTTGAGGATCACTAATGTACAGGGATGTTATTGCAATATTATTTAAAAGAGGAACAGAAGGGAGCAGGGAGCCTAAATGTTCATCAGAAGAGGATTAGTTAAAATAATGATGATACAATGACATTCTGCAGCTTTAAATATGTAATATAGATCCATATTTATTGACATGGAAAAATGTTCACAGTATATTGCTGGATGCAAAAAGCACATGTTATCTGATAACATTTTTGTTTCTAAATGTGCATTTGGGTGAGGCCAGAATATCAACAGTGCTGATCTCTGGATGATACTTTTATTTTTCATTGTTTTCTCGTATGTTTTTTGTTTTGTTTTGTTTTGTTTTGCAGTAAGCATTTGTTACTTTTATAATCCAATAACTCCAATAAAGCTCTTACAAAAACCAGAAAAAGAAAGCTATTTGATTTCCTAAGCAAGTACTTCCAGTGTACTATTCCAGTGAAATTTGTGGATGGTTAATTCAGAAGATAGCAATAGCTGTCTGATCCTCTTAACACATGAAATATCTAAAAGACATGTCTCTGCTGGTCCATGAGATCAGTCAATATTGCCAATGGAGTAGAACCTTCTGAACCCAAGAGTGACTTTATAGCTGATGTTTATATCACAGAGATTTTTACTCATTAGAACTAGTGCTTTTTGCAGGGGATAAGAATGGTGAAGAGGGCTGGGAAATGCATACTCTGATTTGGGGAAGTATATCTGGTGCGTAAAGAAAGACTGTCCAACTCTTGTATTTAGAAGATTTGCAGCAGTGGAAAAGAGTCCTGAAGAAATCGAAGGGTCAGTGAACTGCAGTTGTATCCTGCTTTTTATGCTTGCTTTCAATCTTTTACCCTTAAAAGTGTTTTATTCTTCTTCTTCTTCAGCTTCATCTTGTAATGAAAAAGATAGGGAATGAGATCCACTGAAAATTCCAGGATTTTGCCTCTCAGAACACAATCTTGAGAGTACATTTTTCCTAATCCAATCTGTTTTAAATGTTGTCAGGAAGTACCATAATTGGTTGTGGTAAATGACACTGGAACCACATTGCTACTCACTCTGGAAATGATACGAGCTCAGCGTGCTGCTGATCAAATGCATTTCTGCATTAAAACTATTACAGGCAAAATGCCTCAATGGGATTCTTTCCTCCTACTAGTTTTCCAGGGTTTGTGCTGAAAGGGTTCTGTCAATCAAGTCTGAAAATCAGCTTAACACTCTGACTTGGGTTAATAAAATGCAGCTGCCAGGATCTCAGCTCAGAGGCCACTGTTCCCTGGTTCCAACATTATCAAGCCCCGCTAAAAATGCCTTATTATAATTGATACTCACTGATAATACACTTTTTTTTTAATGCAAAGAATGCCTCCAGAAAGACTTTGCCTTACACAAAGGCCTGCTAGAAGAGAGACCCCATATAAAAGACAGATAGCTAAGAGGAAGTAGTACAGGCTAAATGTATTTTCACAAGTACCCTGGGGACAGACTTGGTGGAGATTCTGACTTTCTTGGTTGGCTTGGATAAGGCAGCAAGAATTGATACAGAAATAAGGATATGGCCCAGATTATATGATTGTGAAGGAGGCTCTGGTAGCACTGTGACCAATTAATGGGAAGATGAGATTCCAAATGAAAAGACTTATTTTACTAAAGAAAACAAGATGTCATAATGCAGAAAGCCCATGACAACTGACAAGCTAGTGAGAAGAGAAAATGTCCTTTGAATTGCTAAGTCACTGCCTGGCTGGAGAGTTCATATCACTGTCTCTAAGTTCTTCTAAGACTCAGGCTTCTGGGCCAATTGATTCTAACTCTCTTCAGATAGAAATATTTCCCCTCTAGTTTCATGGACAGAGGCACTCACACAAAAACAACTCATATTAAAAGGACATTAGGGCCATCAAAGTGCTGGAGGGAAGCATGATGGCTTTCAAACTAATTCACTTTCTAGAAAGTTTCTGCTGGCTGCCCCTGAGGAAGGAGAAAATGGAATAAACACAGGCCTGGTGTGGGGGTGGTATTTCCACCCAGTGAATTCTCATCATGGGAGAATACCACTAAGGTGTACAGCCAAGTAGGAAACTGAGAAAGGAACATTGTTAATTACACTCCAGTGCTGTTTATTTGAGAGTTTCTGTTCAGAGACAATCGGAGTGACTTCCCAGGAAGGGAGAAGGAAACTATTTTTCGTGGCGGGTAGAGTTGTTGTTAGGAAAGCTTCAAGGAGGTACTTTGGGCACAGTCTTCTTCACACAACCAAAACGGCTCTGGTGACTGCGGGATCACATGACATTATGAGGGAACGCTTGACTCCATTACATTTGCTTCAGATTCCCTTTCAAACATTAATTGCCTGAATTTCCCTGGTCAAGTGAAAAAAAAAAAATAAGCATACACACATTTATCATGTGATTGTTTTATTACTTTGGCTGCACTTCTTCCAGATGTGTTTCTGTTCAGGTTATATATTCTAGCACACACTGCCCCCATGTGCGGTGAGGAGCAGACCCCTTACACTCTCCTTAGGGTGATTTATGACCAATACATATTGAGGACTTGTGTGCTGCAGCCTGTACTGAGCTCTTCATAAACATTCTCTCCACCTGATCCCCACATGACCGTGTGAAGTCGGTAATGTTCTTTTTAGTCCTAATTTACAGGGAAATTGAGTAAGAGGAAGGTTGAGTAACTTGCTCAAGATTATTCAGCTGGTGAGCAGATCCTGACCTGGTCTATCTACAAAGCACTGCTCCTTCACTGCTGTTCTCTACACCTGCTGGCTGAAGATGTTCTATACTTGAGCTTCTCCCAGCATGAATTAGTGGCCTATAGTCAGTAGTTCCTACATGTGGCATTTCTAGGAAAGGGAACTCTATCCCTATCCCTAGAACAAGCCCTAGGTTACACTTGGATCCAGGCCTACTTTGAGAGATTGTTGCCACTGAAGGGGACAGCCTACTAAAGACACAGCTCTAGCTTCAAAATCGGAGAGATCAGCTTTCAATTTTGGTTTTCATATTTACTAGCTGTGTGATCTAAGCCAAATAATTTGACTTGTGTGAACTTCAGCAACCCAGCACTATATTTAACATGGAAAGAGCTAAAAAGTCATTAGGGATATATGAATCCTAGACTATACTTAGACTCTGTGCTTCTAAAAATCCGACTCCTCTGGGGAGTGGGAAGTGAGAATACAATGAGTGTGTCTGGGAGAAAGATATAACAGAGTTGATAAAAAGTGGGCAATAGTGATGCTACCCAACTCTCCTAAGCATATATCACCAGTAGATCATAGCACCATTTTGTAATGAGTCTGGTTTCAGTGTCAGAATTCTTCTCAAGAGTTCCAAGTAGTTCAATGGAGTTGGTGCTCAAGAAGAATCCTATTTATTATCCCATGCATAGGGATATCAAAATAGGGTCTGCTCATAGGGAGGAGTAAAATAATAAGGTGAAGGATCTGAAAAAGAAGAAAAGAAGTGAAACTGTGAAACTTGAACATGACTTTATCTCGTTTTGTTTTTTATGATTTAAAAAGTAATCCTTCTCACATTAATAAAAGTGGATTTCATAGTAGGAGTGGCATCCTCAGTTGGAAACTAACTTTGGTGACTACTTTACATAGATTATCACTTGTGAGCAGTAAAACAGCCCAGGAAGGGAAGATTAGTAGCCCCATGATACAACTGAGGAAACTGAGGCTCAGAAAAGTAGAGTAACTTGGCCAATACCACATAATTATCGAGTGTACCATCTGGCACCAAATGTGGTCCTCTTTCCACACACCATCCCAGGACCATGCAACACTGAGTTCTAGGCCTTTTGCAGTTAACTCAAACCCATCTATTTTCCCCTGGCTTCCCAGGGTTCCCAGTGGCTGGGCCCACTGATCTCTCTACCTGCCATGGGACATAGAGCCAAGGGGTTTGAGACAGTGTTCCCTGCAAAGTATTGCAGGAAATTTGATACTAGAAAAAGGTCACTTACTGTAATTCCACTTAAAATGGGTTCTCAAGTTCTCCCGTATTAAAAAAAAAAAAGAGGTTGGACTCGAACCTTATCTTGAAAATGAAACTAAAATTTATGAAAATAGGTGCTCTAGGAATTAAATCTGGGGTAACTGTGTAATTCACGAATGAATGAATAATAAACAGTAAGTCTAACCTGAGGACTTAACTTTTTTATTTTTATAGATTTAGAGGGGACATGCACATTTTGTTACTGGATATTTGTGTAATGGTGAAGTAACTGTAATTTGAGGAAACAAATTACCTCAAGTCTTAGTGGCATAAAACAATAAAGTATTATGCTTACAGATCTGTGGGTCAGGAACTCAACCTGGGCAAAGCACGTGACTCTGTGGCTCTTCACCATCACTTTCGTTGATGTTAAGAAATCTTACCTACTTAGCTTTGTAACTGTAGGAACTCTGATCATGAGTATTTCTCTTAGGAATTTCCCCTGACTTCAGCTCTACCTCTTCCCTCCCTGACTGCAGTGTCTCATCCCTGTGCACTGCACTTTGGGGTTATTTCTCCTTCCGTAAACTTAGTTCTGCCCCTTGCCTCTGGCTATGCTCTGTGCCATCAGCTAGCCTTCATTCTGTTTCTGGCATATGTCTTGACCCCTATGGCCCTGCTTTGTTTAAGGCAGTTCTCCCTGGGGCCTGGACCCTGCCATAGGACCGACCCAATAGGTTGAACCTGTCCCCTATGGAGAGATGGCCTTGGCCCTGTCTGCCAACCTGGGCTCTGAGTCATTCCCTTGTTTTCCTCTTCCTGTTCGCACCTCACATATTGGGGCACTTTGCTCGAATGAGCTCAAGGAAGGAAAACACCTAGTCCCACGGCTGACTCACAATGGGCACTAAATAAATGCTACAATTCCCTTGCTCAGTGAGGCACCTGACTGAAAATAGCCACATTCCCTGGACACTGGGTCTTGACCACTTACGAGAACCCATTCTGTCTATGCTCCCTGTGCCTCCAGCTCATCCAGTGTGTTGATTTTTAAATCAGCCTTTCCCCTCATAGTGTCTGCATTACTACTGAGAGGTCTGCTGAACCTAATCACAGATCTTCCTCAGACATCTTGAAACGAATGTCTAAAGAGCCCAGAACAATTTCACACTAAAATTCTCTTTTACTCAACAAAGATACATTGATATTCAGGCGCTGGGTTTCTGAGGTTCCAGGCCTAGACTAGAGGCTAGCGATACTGTGGTGAATATAGTTCCAGCCTTGCCTCTCCTGTTAGCCTTCAACTCTTGCTGGCCAGGCACCGGGTGGCTCACGCTTGTAATCCCAGCGCTTTGAGAGGCCAAGGCGGGTGGATCACTTGAGGTCAGGAGTTTGAGACCACCTGACCAACATGGTGAAACCCCATCTCTACTCAAAATACAAAAAATTAGGTGGGTGTGGTGGCATGCACCTGTAATCCCAGCAACTCGGGAGGCTGAGGCAGGAGAATCACTTGAATCTGGGAGGTGGATGTTGAAGTGAGCCGAGATCTTGCCACTGCACTCCAGCCTGGGCCACAAAGTGAGAGTCCACCTCAAACAACGAACAAACAAAAAAACCTCTTGGCTCCCCCATTTCAGGAAGCCATGCACAGTTCCTACCCAGGGTGCACCCTCTCCACTCCTATACTCTGCCGTCTTCGGCCAGTCCTGTTTTCCACTCCTGTTCTAGTTGCTTTCCTGTGTCTTCTGTTGGACATCCATGCAAGAGAAGCGTGTGTCTTCTCCCCACTCCTCTGAATCAGTGCTGGGATGATATTCCTTTAGAGCTCCACTGTTCCTTTCCAAAGTTTCTAAAGTCCTCAGGTGAGAGTCGAGTAAGAGACACTTGAGACTTCAAAAGGTGGGAGAGTGGGAAGGAAGTCAAGGATGAGAAATTACGTATTGGGTACTGATATGGTTTGGCTCTGTGTCCCCACACAAATCTCATCTTGAATTGTAATTCCACGTGTAATCCCCACATGTCAAGGGAGGGAAGTGATTGGATTATGGGGGCAGTTTCCCCCATGCTGTTCTCATGATAGTGAGTCTCAAGAGATCTGATGGATCTGCAAGTGGCAGTTTTTCCTGTGCTCACACTTCTCTCTCCTGCTGCCTTGTGAAGAAGGTGTCTGCTTTCCCTTCTGCCATGACTGTAAGTTTCCTGAGGCCCCCCTGCTCCCTGCCATGTGGAACTGTGAATCAATTAAACCTCCTTTGTTTATAAATTACCCAGTCTCAGGTAGTATCTTTATAGCAGTGTGAAAATGGACTAATACAGGTACAATGTACACTTCTTGAATGATGGTTACACTAAAAGCCCAGACTTCACCACTACACATATATCCAGTAACAAAACTGTGCATGTACCCTCTAAATCTACAAAAATAAAAAGTCCTCAAGTTCAACTTACTGTTTATCATTCATTCATTCATTCATTCATTCGTTCACCTATCCAACATATGTTGTACTCTGCCTACAGAACACATTGTAGGGGCTCTAAGTGAGACTGAGTTTGAGGTCTGGCTGTTCCACTTACTGGCTAGGGGATCTTGGGAAAGTTGTTTTTCTTCTCTGGACATCAGTTACCTCATTTATAAAATATGGGTAGTAATATCACTTACTTCACAGGGCTATTACAAGGACTGAGTTAAGTCATGTAAAGTGCTTAGAGTAACACTTTACACATAGACATTCTCAACAAGCATTTGCTGCTGCTGCTACTGTAACTCCTTCTACTACCATTATTATTACTACTGAGTGCCAGCAGTAGGCAAGGATACAGTGGTGAACATACAGAGACAGTCAAACAAGCAAACACAAGAAAGAAGGATGAAGAATGTAGTCAGTTTAATACCTGGTGCTACAGTGCATAGTGAGAGGAAATTTCAGAATCACCTGGAAGGCTTGTTGGAACACAGATTGCTGGGCTCTACTGTATTAGTATCTTATTGCTGCAGTAACAAATTATCACAGACTGGGTGGCTTAAAACAACAACAATTTGTTATCTTATAGTTATGGAGGTCAGAAGTCTAAAGTGGGTCTCACTCGACAAAAGTCAAGATTTTGACAGAGCTGTATTCCTTTCTGGAGACTCTAGGGGAATCTGTTTTCTTGCCTTTTCTGGCTTCTAGAAGCTGCCTGCATTCTTTGGCTAGTGGCCTCCTTCCATCCTCAAAGCCAGCAGTGGCTGATCAAGTCTTTCTCATGGTGTTATCTTTCTGATTCTGACCCTTCCATCTCCCTCTTCCCCATTATGGACCCTTTTGATAACATTAGGCCCACCTGGATAATCCAGGATAAACTCTTTATTTTAAAATCAGCTGATCACTCATCTTAATTCCATCTGCAACCTTAATTCCTTTTTGCTATGTAGCATAGCATACTCACAGGTCCCAGGGAATAGGACATAGACATCTGGGGGCAAGAGACAAGGTTGTGCCTACCACTTCTACTCTTAGAGTTTTTTTTATTTAGTATGTTTGTGGAGGGGCCTAGGAATTTGCATTTCTAACAAGTTCTCAGATGATGCTGATGCTAATGATCCAGGAACACACTTGGGGAACAATTGGCAATATGGTTTGGATTTGTACCTGCTCAAGTCTCACGTCAAATTGTAATCCCCAATGTTGGAAAAGGGGTCTGGTGGGAGGTGATTGGGTCATGAGGGCAGATTTCCTTCTTGCAGGTCTCATGATAGTGAGTGAGTTCTCATGAGATTTGGTTGTTTTAAAGTGTATAGCACTTCCCCTTACTCTCTCTCTCTCCTGCTCCAGCCGTGTGAAGATGTACCTGCTTCCCCTTCCATCGTGATTGAAAGTTTCCTGAGGCCTCCTCAGCTATGCTTCCTATACGACCTGCAGAACAGTGAGCCAATTAAACCTCTTTTCATTATGAATTACCCAGTCTCAGGTATTTTTTCTTTCTTTCTTTTTTTTTTTTTTTTTAAGAGATGAAGTGTTGCTGTGCCACTCAGGATAGAGTGTAGTGGTGCAATGTCGGCTCACTGCAACCTCCACCTCCCGGGTTCAAGCAATTCGTCTGCCTCAGCCTCCTGAGTAGCTGGGATTACAGGCGCACGCCACCACACCTGGCTAATTTTTTTTTTTTTTTTGTATTTTTAGTAGAGATGAGGTTTCGCCATGTTGGCCGGACTGATCTCGAACTCCTGACCTCGTGATCCACCCACCTCGGCCTCCCAAAGTGTTGGGATTGCAGGCAAGAGCCACTGCACCTGGTCTTGGGTATTTATTTATAGCAGTGTAAGAATGGAGTAATACAATTGATTTAGAAACTCTGTTCACTTAACATTTTAATTCATTCAGTTCTATGTGCCCAACACTATAGCAGATGCTGGGGATGGTGCCTGCCAATTTAAAAAAGCCCATAATCTAGCAAAGGGAGCAAACAATTTCAATTTGGTATAATATACACTCTAAGAGTGTAAGTGGAAAGTGCTAAGTGTGCAAAGTGCTAAGCATTCCTAGAAGACAGAGCAACTAACAGGGGCAAGGGAGGCTTCACAGTATAGGCGACATTGGATATTAAAAAATAAGAAGGACTTTGGGAGGCCGTGGTGGGTGGATCACAAGCTCAACCTGATCAAGACCATCCTGGCCAAACTGGTGAAACCCCATCTCTACCAAAAATACAAAAATTAGCTGGGTGTTGTGGCATGTGCCTGTAGTCCCAGCTACTTGGGAGGCCGAGGCAGGAGAATTGCTTGAACGCAGGAGGTGGAGGTTGCAGTGAGCCGAGATCACGCCACTGCACTCCAGCCTGGCAACAAAGTGAGACTCTGTCTCAAAAAAAAAAAAAAAAAAAAAAAAAAAAAAAATTAGATAAATAAAATAAATAAATAAAAAACAAGGAGGAGATTTCTAGAGAGTTGAGGGGGGTAGAATATTGCAGGTATTGGGAATACCATATGAAAAACAGCATGACGTGTGTAGGGAAGGGGGAGTAGCTCTATGTAGTTGAAGTGGATAGTTCATTGCAGTAGGAGAAAATTTGGTAGATGATACTAGAAAAATAACATATGCCACATTAAGGAATAGAATGGGCCTGTCTGAGTTGCCTGCCCAGCCCACACTGTCTTCTCTGAGAACATTCTTCCCTACAGCTTCCGCTGAAGATGTGGGCCTCCACCGCTGTCACGTTTTGTCCATATAACCTCACCCCTTCATGGTCACAGCCAATTGAGCATTTGACCCAAGAGCTAAGCCAATCAGATTTTCTTTCTCAATAATTTGTTCTGAGAGATATGATGGTTAGGTAGGCTTGGATTAAGAATGTGTATAGGGGGCCATGTGCATTAAATGAACAAGCAGAGAGAGACAGGGTGGGAAAGTCTTCAGGAGAGTGGGGTAAAGTCAAAGAAACACGCAGAGGTAAGATATTGAAGGCAGTGAGAGAGAAGCCAGCACATGGGGGACTCTGTTCCTGACAACTCCCCTGCTGCCTGGCTGTACTTCTTGCTTCATGAGAATCCCCTATTTCCTGATAATAAACCTTCTTTTTCTTAAAATGAGATGGAGTACTTTTTTTTTCCAAAGGGTTTAGATTTTTATCTTGGCAGAAATGAGCCAGTGGAAGCGTATAAGGCAAAGGAATAACCAATTTGCATTTCAGAAGATCTCTGGTTGCAGAAGAGGGTCAGGGCAGCAGATGAAAGGCTCTGCATTGGCCTGGGCAACAGAGGGGGACAGTCTAAACTCAGGTAGCAGCATAGATGTGAGGAAGGGGTGACTCTGAGAGATACTTGGGGGGTAGAATTGATAGGACCTAATATTTTGGGTTGTATGAAGTCGAGGTTGGAAGGAGTTAAGGACAGTCCTCCATTTTCAGCTTGATGAATTGAAATAATTGAAAAGCTGTTAACAAAGAAAGTGAAGACAGAATCACATTTTGGAAGAAAGATATTAAACTCAGTTGAAGACACATGTTATGTTTGAGGAGCCTATGGCAATATCCAGTAGGCACTGACACTTTATACCTGCAGGTTAAAAGGGGGTTAGAATAAAGATGAATATAGGTGGTATTCCTTTGACTACATTAGATTTTGGAAAGAATTTAACATGAGAAGGAAGAAAAGAAAAGAGACAACAGAAACATTAACATTGACGAGCCAGAGGACAGACACCAGCCAGCCAAGGAACCTGAGGAGCAATGGCCAGAGGAGTAGAAGGAGGCAGGAGAGAGCGAATGCAGGCAGTAAGGGAGGGGAGTTTTAAGCAGGAGAAAATAGCCATACAGGGCAAATTGTGCAATAAAGTTAAGTAAGATGACAGCTGAAAGTTCATAGTATTTGATATTTGATCCATTGTTGTCTTTAAAGAGAGTAGTTCCATCAAAAGGGAGATGGCAGAAGTAAGATGAGGTCATCTTGGGTGAGGAGTGACTGGTTGGTAAGGAAGTAGCCAAGGCTAGTGATAATGACCCTTTCTGGAAGTTTGGATGTGAAGGAAAGGAGACACCTAGGCTGAAGCTTAAGGATGAAGAGAGATATTGTAGGATTATTACAAAACTGACCCTAATTCCCCATCCCTCCCTGAATCCACATCCTTTGTGATGTGACTTTGCAGCTCCTCCCATCAAAAGGTAGAGCCTATTTCCTTGCCCCTTGGTTGGACTTGTGAATTGTTTTTGTCAATAAAATGAGGAAGAATTGGTGTTGTGCCAATTCAAGAGGTCTTGTATTTCTGCTTTCTCTCTCTCTCTCTTTCTCTCTCTGCCTCTTGAAATCCTGCCCAGCAACCATGAGAACAAGCCTGAGCTAAACTGCTGGATGATAAGCGACCAGTGTCCCAGTCACCGACTTCACCATAACTAATAACCTGCTTAATTGTCAGGCATGCGAGTGAGCTCACCCTTGACCAGCCTGCCCTAGCTGACCCCTCCAGCTGACTGCACCCTCTTGAGGGTGTGTAGTCACTGTTTCAGGCACAGCTGAAGTCAATAGAGACCAATTGAGCCTGGCCCAGATGACTTATCAATTTGTGAATAAAGTTCTTTCTGTTTGAAACCACTGTTTTGGGGTGTTTTGCTTTTACATCAGTAGGTTACTGATTGAAGAGATTGTTGGAAGATTTTTATAATTTTGCATTAGCATGGAGGAGATTTGAACATGTTTGCACATATGGGGAAAAGATAGATTTAAGATTCAAGAAAGAGGGGTAAGTGATGGGAGAAAGAGATGAGACCAAAAGCTCAGATGGAAGATTAGCCTGGGAAAAGACAGAGTGCCTCTTTTGCTTTCAAGATAAGAGAACAAAGTAGGGATGGGAGCAGACATCCTGGACTGAAATTCAGCTCATCACTAGGGCTGTGGCTCTCAACTGTGAACATGGTGGTGGTTTCTCTAGCTGTATCTTGGGACATGCTCACATGTAACATCCAACCAAAAATTTACGCTCCAAACTCATGCATTTCCACATCTGTCAAAGCTAAAAGGGGCATCTGAGACAGATTTCCTTTTGTTTTCACTGGTGTGTCAAATGCCACAGTGACAGCAAAGGAATAATCTTCAGTTTGTGTATAATGAGGTCTGAAATTTCCGTCTCCACATATTGATCATGAATCTTATTTCACTAGATAAACTGACAGCAGAGTCTCAGGTACTTAAACAAAATTTTGAAAAAAAATCAACATTGCCACCCACATCTATGGCTTTTTTTTTTTTTCCTACTGTCACTTTCATGTTTCAGTTATTTTGTCTATATGCACTCATTTCCAGTTTTTTCTGGATTCCTCAATAATCAAATCTTTCCTCAATCCTACATATACGCTCCTACATCCTTAAAAATATGATTTAATGGAAAGACAACTGGTTTGGCAGGCAGAAAAACTGAGTTCTAGTCTTAACTCTGCTGTTAACTGGCAAAATTATCTAGGCCAAGTCACTTAACCTCAGTTTTCTTATCTGAAAAATTTATTCCTCCAATAGGTATTTATTGAGCAGGCATTATGTGCCAGACACTATTTGAAGGGCTTAGGATATATCAGTGAAAAAAACAAGGCCTCTGCCCTCAGGGAGCTTACATTCTAGAGGAATCAGACCATGAAAAACATATGCAAAAGACAGGATAATTATATTACATAACTGCAGGTGCAAAGTGTTATGAAAAAATTAAAAATAAAGTGGGAGTTGGGACAGGTTGCAGGTCAGGAGAGACCTCTGAGGAGGTGACTAGAAGGAGGGGAAAGGGTTACCATGAGGGTGTCTGGAGGAAGAATGTTCCAGAAAAAATTCCTGACAGTGTTTCTTCAGTTTTTTTCCCCTTTAGACTCCATTTATGCTTGTTTACCTCAGTGAAGATTTACAATATGTACGACCATTAGGCCAATCTTGTATACTATTCCATACATTTCTTTGAATAGCCAACAAATGACCAACTATCCCCTCTAGAGCAAGACCCATGGGTCCTAGGTACAAGAGCCTGTTGCCTTGTATTTACTTTCAGGGACTTCTGTATGGCATTTTCCACTGGAAAGGTCAGGTTTATATTATGTCAAACATCACCTGAGGATTGCCTATGCACCTTTCCACCTTGCACAGGGTAGCTAAAGCAGGCAAATATATTTTTAAAAAGACACAGCTCTTGAGAAAGTCACTACTGTTTCTGCAAACGTCTAATGTGCCAGATGCTTTACATTCTTTATCTCCCCTGATCATCACAACACGCCTGCCTCCCTCTAATGCTAATGAGGTTAGCAGTTTTCTAACTTTACAGATGAGAACATGGAAGTTCAGAGAGTTTCAGAAACTTACCTGTAGTCACATAGCTAGTAAGTTTCAAAGCCGGGATTTGATTCCCAAGTGTGCGTTCTTTCCACTATCCCACACTGCTTCTTTTGTTTTTGAAGACTCTTTGATTTAGCTGGGAAACCAGATGCATACGTATATGAGACAATCAGAGAGTCATTTTAAGGCAAGTAGCACAGTGGTTAGGAGCTTGGGCTCTGCAGTCAGGCAGCCGGGGATCAAATTCCAACTCTGCTACAACACTGTGTGATCATAGGTAAGCTCCTTAACTTTTCTGAGCCTCTATTTCTTTATTTATAAATATGGATCATATGAGGATACATCTGATAAAGTTGTTGGGAGGATTCAATGAAATAATACATGTAAAGTGCTTAGCATGGCATCTCTTATATAATTGCTCATATCCTTTGCCCACACATGAAAAAAAGCTCATCATCACAGTCCATCAGAGAAATGCAAATCAAAACCACAATGAGATACCATCTCACACCAGTTAGAATGGCGATCACTAAAAAGTCAGGAAACAACAGGTGCTGGAGAGGATGTGGAGAAATAGGAACACTTTTACACTGTTGGTGGGACTGTAAACTAGTTCAACCATTGTGGAAGACAGTGTGGCGATTCCTCATGGATCTAGAACTAGAAATACCATTTGATCCAGCCATCCCATTACTGGGTATATACCCAAAGGATTATAAATCATGCTGCTATAAAGACACATGCACACATATGTTTATTGTGGCACTATTCACAATAGCAAAGACTTGGAACCAACCCAAATGTCCATCAATGATAGACTGGATTAAGAAAATGTGGCACATAGACACCATGGAATACTATGCAGCCACCAAAAAGGATGAGTTCATGTCCTTTGCAGGGACAAGGATGAAGCTGGAAACCATCATTCTGAGCAAACTATTGCAAGGACAAAAAACCAAACACTGCATGTTCTCACTCATAGGTGGGAATTGAACAGTGAGAACACTTGGACACAGGAAGGGGAACATCACACACCGGGGCCTGTCATGCGGTTGGGGGAGGGGGGAGGGATAGCATTAGGAGATATACCTAATGTAAATGACGAGTCATTGGGTGCAGCACACCAACATGGCACATGTATACATATGTAACAAACCTGCAGGTTGTGCACATGTATCCTATAATTTAAAGTAAAATAAAAATAATAATAATAATTACTAATATATGTTAACAGTTATTCTCATATATTGTTGATACATTTTTTAAAAGTATATATACATATAACGATATCTCTGGAAGGTTCAGAAGGAGACAAAAGGAACTGGTCACAGAGTGCCTGTGAGCTGGGAGCTAGGGAGCTGGGACAAGAGCACAAATTACTTTTCACTTTGATTATTTGTATACCCTGTGTACATTTAAATGTTGGGCCACCTGATATTACTTATTTAAATTAACAATTATAAAATGTTTAAGAAGTACTGTTGTTATTATCATTGGAAGGAATTTGGAATAAAGAAGCTATTAGTTGGATAGACTCATTTGGAGATTTCTTGATGGTGATGAATTGGACAGGAAGCAGGTACAGAATTTTGATGACAGAATAAAGACCTGTGAGGTGTTTTCAGTGGAAGGTTCTAGCAAAGTAGAGCATAAAGGTGGAAATGACTAGTTGGTGAATGGGATCCATCCGATTGTTTGGTGTTGTGGAGACAATGAATCCAGCCAATAGATGAGAGTGAGGGTGCTTTCCAAATACCTGTAGTAGAAAAGAGAGGATGTAAGTGAGAAATTGGCAGAAACACTCCACCTCAAATACAAAAATTGAGAAAGAACAGTTCTGGAAAAAGATTGCCAGTTGAGGCCAATTCCACGAGCCCTGCTGCCTGAATTATTCTGGTTCATCAATCCAAATTGAGCTGGAGGAACCTTTGACATCCCCCTCTCTCTGCCCGCAGGTCGGCTGCCTCCAATCCTGAGGTCATCACTCATCAAGAGGGGATAATCCCAGGGACAGCAGGATCTGCTTCGTTACTTGGATTTAGGAGCCAGAAACCCATCAGGCAACTAAATAGTAACAATGACCCACCATTAAACACACTGAGAGAAGAGCACGATGAGGAGTTTGTACAAGAAGAAGCCAGGAGCACTTGCTGACAATGCCTACAGAGACGCAGGCTTCTGTGAGCGCTGCCTGTTGAACTGCAGTAAAAATAGATCCCCTTCCCCAGAGATGCTTGGATGTGGGCACGATATCAGTTCAGACAACGGTCAATGCATGGACTTAATAGAGTGAAAAGACTTTGGACTGTGAAGTCAGAGAACCTGGGTCTGAACTATTATTCTTCTACGTCTTTGTAGTATGCTTTCACCACATTGAAAATTGTCTGAGCCTCAATTCTTTTATCTGCAAAATGGAGCTAATACCTACACAGGGGCTTTTAAGAGAATAAAATGCAACAGTGTTTGAAAAAGCAATATACTCCCCTTTATGGAAAAAGAGCCTGTAAAGGAACCAATACAATGGCCGGGTGTGGTGACGCACATCTGTAATCCCAGCACTTTGGGAGGCCGAGGCGGGTGGATTGCCTGAGCTCAGGAGTTTGAGACCAGCCTGGGCAACATGGTGAAACCCCGACTCTACTAAAATACAAAAGATTAGCCAGTTGTGGTGGTGTGCACCTGTAATCCCAGCTACTTGGGAGGCTGAGGCAGGAGAATTGCTGGAACCTGGGAGGCAGAGGTTGCAGTGAGCCAAGATCGCACCACTGTACTCCAGCCTGGGTGACAAGAGACTCTGTCTCAAACATAAATAAATGAATAAATACATAAATACAAAATAAATACAATAAAGGAACCAATGCACCAAAGGCTGCTCTCAACATTTTCCCTGCTCCTAGGCACTCAATATCAGAACATAGACTTCTTTCTTTTGCTCAGATACCAGGGATAAGAAATGAGAGAGAGAGAAATGCGGAAAGACAGGAAACCAGATTCTGGCTATCAGAGGAAAAAAATCACTCTAAATAATTTTCAGACAATGTTGCTCTCCTTTCTCAAACACTGGGGCCACAGGCATTATGCCAAAGGAGATAGCAGCCTGGCAGATATTTTAAACTGATTCTGAAACTGAACGACAGGCCATTTGCACCATATGCCACTGACACGTTAATCTAGGAAAGGATGCTAGGCACCTGGGGAAATCCATGCTGAAATGCCATTTAGGCAGGACATACCAACTCCAGTGGCAGAGGTTCATCAAAATACAGGCAGGGTGGCCAAGAAGATAGAAGTGGAAAGCAGGAGTGAAGGGCACATGCAGTGTCCAATGCACAAAACGTGTTCCGAGTTGCAGACACTTCATTGTGCTTCTAGGAGAGCTGCAGATTCAGCAAGACATTAAAACTGGGTATTTGCAGTCTGGACAAACGAGTATCTGCTACTTTTGCATCAGTTATTCTACATGGCCTCCAACCCTGTGACCCTTCTATCCATTGGCAAATACTGGGCGATGCTCCAGTTCACCAAAATGGCCTCCTTTAATCCTGCAGTTTCATTGTAAAAAGCCCAAGCAAGCGGCTGCCGAGTGACTCTAGTAGTTGCTCCAGTGTCAGACTTTCCAGGATCCAATTTGGTGGGAGCACTCTGGGCCTTTGGTCTCCCTCTACCCTTTGCCAGGCGCTGTTTCTTGGTTACTTTGAGCAGTAATGAGCTTCTCCACCCCAGCATGAGGACAGGCTCACAGCCAGCACATGAAAAGGGCTGTGCTCATGTGTGGCAAACTACTCTATTTCATGGGCAGCTCACACGTCTGTCTTTTTTTTTTTTTCCCCTTCTTCTGTGATGCAACTATAGTAATGATTTTTGAAAGTAGGAATAAGGCAGAACTATGGCTTTCTGGGGTAAAAAAAAAAAAGTCACACAGCAGTAAAATTGCAGCAGATATCATCAAAGAAGCTCAGAATAAAATGCTCACCCATTCTTGTCATTGGCTCAAATGATTTTCCAGGAGCAAAAGGATCATTCTGACAGGCATCTTAATAAACAAATAGAATCATTACCTTTGTTATTTCCCTCCAGGCAAATGAGGCTTAAAAAATCAGCACTTCCTGTTAATGTTAGTTATTTTTCATCGTCAGAGGAATCTGAAAGATCACAAAAATAAGATTAGGCCACCAAAGAATGTGGATGAATAATTCAGAGTTGTCGTTAAGCGTGGGCTCTGGAATCAGCTTTTGGTTCAGATCCAGAGCTCTGTCCCTTACCCTCTGATGACCATTGGCAGTTTACTCAACCTCTACCCCCAGTCTCTGTTTCTTCATACAGAAACTTGTATGAATAACTTATACAGAATAATGCCACCTGTACCTTGTAAAGAGTAACTTCACCTGCCAAGGTTGTTAAGAGAATTAAAAGAGAAGGTATGTGTGTAGCAAGGAGCACATTTCCTAGTACATGATCTGGGTACCTATGTTAAAATGATAGGCCTGATCTTGGAAACCACATGTCACTTATGTGTTTTAATGTAGAGAGATTGTTTCTATGAATTCTTAGCAAAGGCTAAATATGCGTTCAAATGAGAAAATCATAGGCATTTTCTGAGCATTCACCACTACACCCAAGAAGTAGAAGAGTTAGTTTTTGCTCAGGAGTAGCTTAAAGTCAACCCTAAAGAACAGTAATACCACTCTTAATCCAAGACCTGATGTTCAGCAACCCCATGCCTTTACCTTATGTACCCAGAAACACCATCTTAAATGAGATCTAAACATGCTACCACAGTAGTGTCCTAACTGATCTCCCTGCACCCCTCCTGGACTTCATATAGCCAATCCACAGAGCAGCAGAGGGCTCTATATAATGCAAAATAAATCATATGATCTCAGAATCCACTGATGGCTCCCTACCTCACACAAAATGGGACCCAAAGTCCTCCTTCTACCTGCAAAGCCCGTCATGGTTTGAGCCCCGTTGTCTTCCTGATCACTTCTCTTCCTGCTTCCCTCCTTTGCTCGCCCCCTTCTAGCCATACTACCCTCCTCAAACACACCAAGCATGCTCTCACTTCAGAACATCTGGACTGCTACTTTCTCTCTCTGGAATGCTCTTGTCCTATGTACTCATCTGGCTTGCTCCTTTACTTCATTTAGGTTTCTGCTCGAATGTCCCCTAATCAGAGAAAGCTTCCTTGACCATTCTTTTTAAATAGTCACCCAATCCTGCTATTCTCCATCTCCCTAATCTGCTTTATTTTTCTTCACAGAGCCTTCAAGACTTCATAAAGGAAGGTTAATGTGATGAGGTCCAGTCCTCACTGCTACAACTGATCCCAATGCCATAATTAGCATTTGTCACCTTCATCTTCCACCCCATTCTAGTTTTGTCTTTACCAACACCTCAGCTGGTCTAGGGTGCCTCCCAGCAACCTAGGAGTCATCGAAGAGTGACTCAGACCTTCACTCACAAGGGGACTGGGTTGCGTTAGCCCCTGTGGGCTGAGGTTGCTGCGGTTGCCGATTTACAGTTATCAGTGGGCATTGGAGTTACCACCAAGAGATGCCCCATTGAATCCCTGGGTCCTAGACGTACTCCCTTCTGCCCTATCACCTCCACTGTTTAATAGCAACCCTATTTCCTTATAGGAATCGGGGTCAATTGCTTCATAAACATTTCACAAGTGGATCATTGAGAATGATGGTGAAAAGAACCAATCTTATTTCCACCAGTTGATTCCTGGACCCATATATTATAGCTAGTAGAGAATCAGCACTGTTTGTTCTGTGCATATACTGCATGTTGGAGGATACAGTTCAACCTCATAGGGTATTATGCCCAAGCTAGCACATTAACTAGGCTGTTCCATTATTCTACTAGGCTGGCTGCCTCTGGGTGAAGAAGTACATTGTAAGACCAATCAATCCCATGATCATGTGCCCATTGTCACAACCCTCTTACCATCAAATGAATCCCTTAGTCTGAGGCATAGTTGCGTGGAATCCCATTTCAGTAAAGAACACATTCCACAAGTCCTCAGATATCAGTGTCAGCAACAGCACTGATGTCAGGGAAGGCAAAACCGTATCCAACTAGGTGTCAGTTCTAATAATGGAATTAGGTGTGATGTCATCAACTTGCTGCCAAGTGCCTGGCTAGTATCTCTGAGGATGGTGCCTTATCTATGCCAGCCTGTCCTCTGGCAAGAAAAATATTCAGCAATGACAGGAGCTATATCAGCCCTGGTGAGAAGGACTTGATACTGTTGTGTCCATGCCTAGTCTCTACTCCTGTCACTAGGGCCATGCCATTAATGAGCCAATTGCAAAAGTACTGGAATGGCAAAGGAGAGACACTGACATCCAGAAGACAAGTCATCCTGTCTACTTGGTTGTTGATGCTCTATTGATTCACTATGGTGGATGCTCATGAGCATTAACATAGGATTTAAAAAATCCTCACCCTTTATGCCTATCCTCATAGGTCCATCCATATGCCTTGGCCCCGTACTTCCTTATAGAAAAAGCCAATAAAAGCGGACATTAGAAAGCTGGTCATTATTGTAGGCCTCTGAAAGTGACTCAGAGTTTTCTGCCCAAGGGCCAGAGAGGGCAGCTCTACCCACCAGATCCTATCTTTATTAGTCAAGGGTTGCCCCAAGGAATGTTAATTCTCTCGAATGTCTAGGTTTGCATATGTATGAGTGCTGAGGAAATTCCAGCAGACATCTATTTAGGTTAGAAAAACTCAGGCTAGAGAGTGGAACAGATTCACAGTGCAGCTGAGACAAGATCTTTATCTGGTTATACCTGGGCATAGCTGCTTGCTGCAGCAAAAGTTGGAAAAAAAAGGTGGGTTAAGAGGATATGAGGTGAAGCCTAAGAGGTGTCTGATATACCTTCAAAACCTGGGAAGGCAGGTATGACTGTGAGAAAGTGTTAAATTATGTATTTCAGCTAATTAGATAACAGGGTATTTAAAAATATATGCTAATTGTATGGTGCTCTCAACAAAGGCAAGAGTTGTTAGCGAAGGAAGAGATCAATTGGGCTAGAGTTGGCAGGAAAGGAGCTGGTGTCTTGAGCCATGGCTGGTGGGGAGCTGAGGACTCTGAGTAGAGTCCCTCCTTGTTAAGGAAGGTGAAATGATAATGCCCTGGAGAAGAGGTGGAGTCAAGGACAGGACAGATAGACTGCCTTCTATAAGACAGACTGCTGTCTTTGTTGTGATACAGTGTAGTACATGGCTAAATAAACATGCTTTGGAGTAAGACAGGTCTGTTTTGAATCCTGGCTCTACTGCTTGGGTAAGTTCCTTAACCTCCTCACACTTTAGTTTCCTCATTTGTCTAATGAAAACAGTGCCGACTTCATAGATTTATAATGAGGATTCAATTAATTAATTTACATAAAACACTTAAAATAGTGCCTGGTGCATCATAAGCCCTAGTAAAGATGAGCTATTACTATTATCAGGGAAAGTACAAACAATGGCTTTTTAAAAGCGAAAGGAAACCTAACTAGAACAAAATTATAAGAATAGGAAACACTAGGCAGTAAAGGGAAAACAGATAAATCATATTTTCATACAGCACAAAGTAAGTGACTGTAAGGAAAGTTCTACAAAAAGTATTCAGTTGTGTCCTGCAAAAAGTGCCCGGAGATGCCTGAGGCATCTCGGAGACACTCAGCAGAAATTCCTTTTAGCCTCAGTGCAAAGAAAACTAATCAAACAATAATGGCCATGTTGACATGAGAAAAAGCAGTGGCAAAAAACCTGTTGGTAGCTCGTCTTCTTTTGGAATCTATAGGACATATGGGTAGCTCGGGCCTTACGTCATTTCTCCAGTGTATGGCCGGATTAGCCAGGCAAATGCAATCTGCCTCCACATCAGAAGGAGAATATTTCCAGGCAGAAAGGGCTGCAGCTGTCACTGACAAACTCCAGGCATCCTGGGGATAGAATCGTTTGCCGTAGCCAAGTTTTTTGGGGGAAAACTACTTCTCTTCTTACCTGAGCTGCCTACTAGTATTCCTTTGCTCATAATTTGTATGAACAGAACAATTGTGTTGATGATTCCATGCACTGAACAAGGTTGAGAGAATATCAAAGCATTTGGGCATTGGTTTGACAAGTTATCCAAAATATCACGAAGAGTTTCTTTTTTGGTCTTCTGCCTTCAAGGTGCACCCTCTCCAATGCTAAAGTTCTTTGTGAATCTGCCTTGGCAATTAGCATGAAGGCATAAATGACCTTTGGCAATCATTAGCTCCTTAATCATCATCTGCCTTCCCTTTATTCTCCAACAGATCCTGACCCACTTCATTTTTGTGTTACAAAAACCTTCCATTATTTTCTAAGTTCAAAGGATCTTCTTTAAATTTTTTTCTTTTATTATAAAAGTAATACTCGCTTATTGGGAAAAACAATCAGAGAATTTAGAAGGTTGCAAAGTGAAAAGTGAAAGAGTCCCTCCCCACTTGACCAAGAAACACCCCCACTCCACTCCCTGCAGGTTCACCATTGACAACAGTGAGTTGGGTATGCTTCCAGACAGTCCCCTTTTTCCAAAGGGGATTGTACCCCCTCCACAGAACTCACAGGTATTGTTCCTTTGCAACTTACTTTTTTATTGAACAACATTGGGAATATCTTTTCATGTGTTCATATAGATTTACCTCATTATTTTTGACGAGTAAATGTATTCTATTGTGGGGTTTATCAGGAATTGCTAACAAATCCCTGATTAATGAGATACTTAAAGATATTCCCAATTTTTCTGTTACAAATCATTCTGATATGAACACCCATATATACATAATTGTGTACTTGTGAAAGTGCATGTCTAGAATAAATTCTTACAAGACTATTTTGCTAAATTTCATGGTGTGTACACTTAACATTTTGACACATATCGCTAAAATTTGAACCAATTTACGCTCCCATTAGCAGTGTGTGAGAGTGTCTGTGATTCCACTCCCTCCCAAGGTTCCCGAGTCTCCTGACAAAGTAGCCTGGGATTTGAAATCAGACAGACAGGTTTCTGAATTCTGGCTCTGTCATTTATTAGCCCTGTGACCACTTTTAAATTAGTAGGCCCCTTGGGGCCTCAGTTTTTTCTCCTATGAAATGGAAAAAAACAAACAAACAAACAAAACCAACCTTCTGTAACTGCTATAATAGTTCAGTGAAATGATGCAATTGAAGGACCTAGTACATTGCCTGCCAGACGGTAGCCACTCAGCACGAGCCATTTCCCTTAACTTCAATTTCCTAATGTGATATTCTGGTTTATACCTGCTTCTCACTGGGGTGTCTCCTCTTGCTGGTATGCCCTTTTCTTACAGTGAGGTAACAAGAGTCACATATGCTGGAGTTTGATAATCAGTTTTTTTTTTTTTTTTTTTTGAGACAGGGTCTCACTCTGCCACCCAGGCTGGAGTGTAGTGGTGCCATCATGGTTCACTGCAGCTTCAACTTCCTGGGCTCAAGTGATCCTCCCGCCTCAGCCTCCAGAGTAGCTGGCTGGGACTACAGGTGCATGCTACCACCCCCGGCTCCTTTTTATTTTATTTTATTATTTTTTGTAAAGAAGGAGTTTCACTTTGTTGCCCAGGCTGATCATGCGCTCCTGGGCTCAAGCGTCCTCCCATCTTGGCCCCCCGAAATGCTGGGATTACAGGTGTGAGCCATTGAGCTGGCCAATAATCATTTTCTTTTTTTATTTCATCTGCTTTTGCATGTCATTAGAGAGGTGATGACACTTCTCTGAGGCATTATTTCTGGGAATTTGAGTATTCTTTGCTAATTGGTTCCAGAACTAATAAGTTAACTGCCAGATTCCTTTTGTATCATTTTGTACAAATTCACCAACCCTAAAAGATTATAGAGACTTTGGCAAAGAAGTGACTTTTGTGGGTTGTAGGGTGACTGAAGTTTCTCCTTCAGAAAAAGATTCCTGAAGTCTTCCTTATAGAAGATTATATATAACCCCCACCAGTCCCATGACCTACCACCGGTCACAGACAAAAATATCAAAAAATTACTGGCAGCTTCTATTTATTCTCAACTGATGTAAGCTCAAACAGTACAATTCAATCATTGGGTGACGCTTATAACTACCTCATAGTATGTGCATTCACTGAGTAAGTCCACAGTTTTTTCTGGTTTCCGAGTTTCTAACCTGAGCCATTGAAGACTAGGGGATTGTAGCTTAGCTGATTCACTTCCCAGCAGCTCCACCCTATTTTTATAATTAGATTTTATGATGATGATCTGAGGAACTAAAGACAAGACCACCCCAACCAGGGTCCATTAACTTATGAGAAAGGATTTTACCTAGTGAAGAAGTGGTGAAAGCAGACACATTCAAAGACGCTTTCTTCTCCATGCAGTCTTTCTTCTTCAGGGATCTTTCCCAATTGCTAGAAAGTAATTCAGCTCACAAAGCTCAGATGGTACCATGTTGTGGGGAATGAGATGTGATGCTCTCTGCAGCAAGGCCACCCTAAAGTTCAGAAGATATGTGTGAGCTTTGACTGCAAGGAGATTTTAGTTTTAGCATGAAAAGCCAATATCAGATCATTGGAATTTATTTTCCACTTAAGTTTGCCCATCTGCTCCAGGAAATCTGATTTAAATATATTTTATCAGAAGCTTTCCACAGACACCAAGTTACCTAGCAACTCCAAGTTGCCGTTAGTGAGTTGTTTCCAACATAAAGAGAGTTCAGAACTTGGGGATGATGTGTTTTTAGCCTTCAAAGTTTATGAAGCAAGAATTAAATATTGAAACTGCCATTCTCACTCTGCATGAATGTAGAACCCATTTAAATTACATAGAGTCTTGGGGGCTGTATTTCTAAAGAGAAATTTTTAATTAACCTACATGACCATAAATGTAAATGAAATAGTTCTGTTTAATTTGCAATAACCAATCCAAATGCAGCATTGCTCAGGTTTAATTTAAGATCTTTAACAAAATCTAAATTAGTGCTTTGCATTTTGTGCTTGCTTTGGTAAGTCAAAAAGATTGAGTATTTCTAGACCTTGGCAAATATATCCCTTAGCTCCATTATAAGGATATGGGCTTAGACCTGTAGATGGTGAGTTGAGCACACGCAGAAACATCACTATTCTCCAAACACATAGGAATGATAGATACAATATTAAATATATATGTATATATAAATGCATAGCCACAATCTAAAACAAAAAAGGAAAATCTTTATGGATCACAAACAGAAAGGAAAACCCAGTGGTTAGCAAGAACTGAAGCTGCACACAGCACATGGGGAGCCCAGAGTGAATAAGGTCACCAAGGTTGGAGTCTTAACACCAGCTTGGGGACCAGCACCTAATACCTGCAGCATGTGATAGGAAACTGGGACCAGGCTCTCCACATGAAGCGAGAAGCCAAAGTCTCTTTAGCATGTTTATGAACAGGAACGAAAATCACTTTGCTCATTACCCAAGGTTGTAACCAGAAATATACTATTTGCAATGTTCAGCTAAATTATTATTCAAGAATGAAGATGAAATAATCATATTTTCAGATAGACAAAGACTCTGAAAACTTACAATCCTCAGATTCTCACAAATCTAATACCCAAATCTAAATGTAACTAGATAGTACAATAATATTAACTATAATATTATCAATAATTTTTTACATAAAACAAGTTAGAACTAAAATTCTAAACAATTACGTGGATTTTAACTGGGGTGGATAATTTTGGGGACAGACATATTATTCTGAGGTTTTTATCTTGTTTGGAAAGACAGTAGAATCTGATTCCATTTAGATACTTCCAAAAATATTAATATAAGTGCCTCTGTAGAATTGTAAAGTATGTGAGCTGTATTTCTGACTGAGGTCTTGAAGTCTAGGATACCAGCTCATGTTAAGGAGACAATATTGAGGAAACATGGAACAAAAATGATTTTCTATCAGAACAAAGCAAAAGTAGGAGACAGAATAGTGACTTCAGATCTATAGAGAAGCTAAATTATCAGTAACAGAAGAGATTTTGAGACAACAGGATGAAAAGGCCTAGGGGAAAGCATGGGGTTACTGAGGTGACATGCTGCAGCTTGGTCAGCTGGAGTCAAGCATACCTTTCAGTAGTCTTCCTAAGGCAGTGGTTCCCAAGCTTTTTCTTCTAAAGACCCCTTTACACTCTTAAAAATTTTAGTGAGGACTCCAAAGAGCTCTTTGTGGGCATATTAGTCTGTTCTCATGCTACTAATAAAGATACACCTGAGACTAAATAATTTATGAAGGAAACAAGTTTAATGGACTCACAGTTCTGCGTGGCTGGAAAGGCCTCACAATCATGGTAGAAGACAAAGGAAGAGCAAAGGGACATCTTACATGGCAGCAGGCAAGAAAGTGTGTGCAGGAGAACTGCCTTTTTTTTTTTAAATTATACTTTAAGTTCTAGGGTACATGTGTACAACGTGCAGGTTTGTTACATATGTATACATGTGCCATGTTGGTTTGCTGCACCCATTAATTCGTCATTTACATTAGGTATTTCTCCTAATGCTATCCTTCCACCATCCCCCAACCCCACGACAGAACCCATTGTATGATGTTCCCCTTCCTGTGTCCAAGTGTTTTCGTTGTTCAATTCCAACATATGAGGAGAACATGTGGTGTTTGGTTTTTTGTCCTTGCGATAGTTTGCTCAGAATGATGGTTTCCAGCTTCATCTATGTCTCTACAAAGGACATGAACTCATCCTTTTTTATGGCTACATAGTAGTATTCCATGGTATATATGTGCCACATTTTCTTAATCCAGTCTATCATTGATGGACATTTGGGTTGGTTCCAAGTCTTTGCTATTGTGAATAGTGCCGTAATAAACATACATGTGCATGTGTCTTTATAGCAGCGTGATTTAAAATCCTTTGGGTATGTACCCAGTAATAGGATGGCTGGGTCAAATGGTATTTCTAGTTCTAGATCCTTGAGGAATCGCCACACTGTCTTCCACAATGGTTGAACTAGTTTACAGTCCCACCAACAGTGTAAAAGCGTTCCTATTTCTCCACATCCTCTCCAGCACCTGTTGTTTCCTGATTTTTTAATGATTGCTATTCTAACTGGTATGAGATGGTATCTCACTGTGGTTTTGATTTGCATTTCTCTGATGGCCAGTAATGATGAGCATTTAGTCATGTGTTCGTTGGCTGCATAAATGTCTTCTTTTGAGAAGTGTCTATTCATATCCTTTGTCCACTTTTTGATGGAGTTGTTTGATTTTTTTCTTGTAAATTTGTTTAAGTTCTTTGTAGATTCTGGATATTAGCCCTTTGTCAGATGGGTAGATTGCAAAAATTTTCTCCCATTCTGTAGGTTGCGTGAGAACTGCCCTTTTATAAAACCATCAGATCTCATGAGACTTATTCACTATCAGGAGATCATCATGGGGAAAAACCTACCCCCATGATTCAATTACCTCCCACCTGGTCCCTCCCACAACATGTGGGGATTATGGGAGCTACAATTCAAGGTGAGATTTGAGTGGAGACACAGCCAAACCATATCAGTGGGCTAATGTGAGATAGATAGATAGATAGATAGATAGATAGATAGATAGAGATATTTATCATGTTAGAAGCTAAAACTGGGAACATTTAAAAACTCAATTAATACAAAAGGACACATTTCATGCACTGTCAGAATAAGGATGTCATCACATCACCTGATCTCTGAAAAACTCCTCTGTAAACGTTATGTCAGAATAAGAGAGAAAAAGATAAATAAAATCTTGATTGGATCTGAAAATAGTTTTGACCTCACAGACCCCTGTGAAATAGTCTGGAGGATCCCCAGGGATCCCAGACCTTATTTTGAGAGCCCCAGTTCTAAGGGATAGAACATACCGTATGCCTGTTCAATGTCAACCCGTATGTGCCCTTTAAGGTTGGCCTCCATCTGACTAAGCTCTGGGTGAGTGTTTCTACTCTGGCCCTTTTCTGAACTCACAGAACTCATTGCCAGAAACACACGGGTTGCTTATTTAGACCCTCTTTGATAGTCTTGTTTTGTTTTATAATTCAATTTTTAAATAAATGTATGTCTTTTTAATTTGATCAGAATTTCTGGAGGGTAAGGCATGAATATTCTAGTTCTTTTTTTCCCAAAGGAATTAATATGGGATACTATGAAGTTAGTAAGAATTAATGGTGATTATAATGGCTCTGGATTTATTAATTAGTTGTAACTATAATGGCAACTCTTAAAATGATTTAGCAAATTATTTTATCATAGATCAACAAGGCGACAGGAATCAAATTGAATCTGGTCTCTTTCTATTCCAGATGGTCAATAACATTAGAGTGCAGCCAGTCTCCAAGGCCAGAAACAATGGAGTCATGTGCAGGTCCTACTTCTCTGTTCCCATCTGATTGGCTGGTAAATTCTGTCATTTTACTGTGGAACTGTCCTCTGGGGTGGTCCTTTCCTCCGATTCCTAGTGTCACTTCCTCAGTCAAGTTTTCAGCACTTCTTGCCTTGAGTATAGGAGCAGCCTCCTTATTAGAGCTCCGGGGCCTGACCCTCATCTCTTCTTATTCCAGTACATGTGCCTTACAGTCACTGCTCATTTTCCTGAAAGCAGGCTTGATCTCGGTATTCTTCCTGTGTAAAAATCACCTATGACAACAAAGTCTATTTGACTGGATGCCAGGGTATATCAGGTTTTACTTTTCTAATACAGTTGGCTAAAGGGTGGTCTTCAGAGTGGATGCTCTGGTCTCGTGTGGCCCTGGGCCAACAGCCAGGATAAGATTACCTAATTACACAGTCAAAAGATAGAGTCTACCTGGGATGTATAGGCTACATGACAGAAAAAAATTCTGGATTTCTTCAAAGTGGAATCTGGAAGAGCAGACTGCCCCCAGCCACTGCAGATTGTGCTAAAGTGTTTCTTTTTCCATGCCAACTCACTCTATACTTCTACTTTGCCTCTGGAAGAATTTCCTAGCATAGCACCTACCACAAGAACTATACCAGTGGTTCTCAATGAGGAGCAATTTTGTCCCCAGGAGACACTTGGCAATGCCTAGAGACATTTTTGGTTGTCACGAGTTGGGGGTGAGAGCCACTGGCATCTAGTGAGCAGATGGCAGGGATGCTGCTGAACATGCTACAATGCACTGGCCATGCCCCCACAATAAAGAATTATCTGGCCCAACATGTCAGTAGTGCTAAGGTTGGGGAACCCTGAGAGGCACAATATAGCTTTAGTAATATATGTAATAATTTCTCTATATAGTGTTCCTGAGTAGCTTATAGGAGTATCTTTTCCATAACCATTTGCAACCCCAGATCATTGCCCAAATGGAGTCAGCCTCTCATATGCCTACACAATAAAGCTCAGACTCTCAGAACTGATGTTCGAACCCCTTCCAGATGTACTCCTGCTTCCATCAGCTTCATTGTTCTCCCCTTAATGCTGTCTGCCTTATCTTATACTACATTAAACTCCCACTGTCCCCTGAAATGCCACACTCTTCAAATCTTTGTGCAGACTCCTCTCTGATTACACTACTCTCTCTTTTAATTTACTTAGCAGACGTCTACTTATCTGTAAAGACCCAGCTCAATTAAAGCCCTCCCTGACACCCTCTCCTCTCTGTGCACACCTATTCCTCAGACTTCCTATTTCTTTTATAGTACTTGTTTGTCTTTCTTACTGTACTGTGGATTTTTACAATCTTTTACATTAATTTGATTGACAGCAATTAGCACTGGGCCTGGCACTTGGTAAGTGCTCAAAAATTATCAATCAAGTGTTTATATGCGTGTACTTGTAGGTGTATACACACATGAGTAAATGCATGCACAACTGGATGGACACACACACACACACACACACACACACACACACGCGCGCCAAAGAAAAAGCCTGGCTGAAGAGAGACTTTATCGCCATTGCTATGCAAGATTACTTCTCCCAGACACTTGCATAGTGTTCCTGGGATAGGAATTTAAATCAAGTTTCAAAGAACCACTATGAAAAATCATTTATGTAGACACAGGTGTTCAGATGCTTGCCTATTGTTCAAATGCCAAAAGATTGCCAATGCAACATGGTACAACTCCAGCCAAAGGAGACCTGGTACAACATTCCAGAATTGTATATGGAATAGAATTTCATCAATAGTGCAATCAAAGTTGCCTGTGTTTTTCCTAGAGTGTAACCAGGACTGAGGAATCGCCCCTGAATCTGCTCACTAACTGAAAGCTGAGAATGCTGAGACAGAGTGTATGTTCTGTGTGCACATACAAAAGAAAAATGCTTTGTGCTAAATCCATTAAAATCTGAATTCTGTGCTCATTGGTCATTTTTCTTAATTTGTTTAGTGAATCACTGGATGAACCAGCCACACGTGAATCCTGATTCACAAACTGGGGAGCTGTGGGGGCGAGGCTCCCTTGGTCTGTGTTTTTATCTATAAAATGCTCTTTGGCACCTCTTGAGGTCATAGGATAAATGGATCATGTGCAGAACCCGATTCTGCCTGAATCCAGAGTTAATCTGAAGCATACATATTATGTATATATCTCACATAATGTATATCTAACAGATTCAGAAGTATAATTTACTACAGTGGGTCTTCATTACCTGTGGTTTTCTATAGGCTGGATCTGATTCCTCTTTGCTCCTTTTTTATTGTTTTGGTGGAGAAACAAAAGCTTTACATATAAGATGTTCATTAAAGTCTTGGTAAGAAGATGGAAAGGAGAATATTGACTAATATTGAGGATTTTTATGAACCTACTACATCCCAGGAAAATTGGAAATGAGCAAATATAATCACAGTTTTCAAAAGGGGATGAAAGAGGGTTTCCAAGACTATGATGTAGAAGCCAAGGATTTAGTTTGAGAACTTGGAGCCTCAGTTTGTTGAACGCATTGATTTCAACAAACCAATTGAAAGGTTTGTCCCCAGCCACGGAGGGTTCCTAAGTTGGAGGACATTTTATTTTCTACAGCATCAAAATGAATGGTGAGGAGCTAAGTACAGATAATGTACTAAATTAGTACAACTATGTACTATTAATAACCAACCCTGCTAAGGGGTTTCCACTACACTGACAGAGATCAACAGGAAAGGAAAATTCTGTTTCTCAACAGATGATTCACATACATAATGCTAGATTAAACCAGGAACAATTTGAATCCCTGAATAGACCAATAACAAGTTCTGAAATTGAGGCAGTGATAAATAGCCTACCAACCAGAAAAGCCCAGGCCCAGACAGATTTACAGCTGAATTCTACCAGAGGTACAAAGAGGAGCTGGTATCCTTTCTTCTGAAACTATTCCAAACAATTGAAAAGGAGGGACTTCTCCCCGCTCATTCTATGAAGCCAGCATCATCCTGATACCAAAACCTGGCAGAGATACAACAAGAAAAGGAAACTGAAAGCCAGTATCCCTAATGAACATCGATGCAAAAATTCTCAATAAAATACTGGCAAACCAAATCCAGCAGCACATCAAAAAGCTTATTTACCACGATGAAATCGGCTTCATCCCTGGGATGCAAGGCTGGTTCAACAATATTCAAATCAATAAATGTAATTCATCACATAAACAGAACCAAAGACAAAAACCACATGGTTATCTCAATAGATGCAGAAAAGGCCTTCAATAAAATTCAACATCACTTCATGTTAAAAACTCTCAATAAACTAGGTAGTGATGGAATATATCTCAAAATAGTAAGAGCCATTTTTGACCAACCCACAGCCAGTATCATACTAAATGGGCAAAAGCTGGAAGTATTCCCCTTGAAAACTGGCACAAGGCAAGGATGCCCTCTCTTGCCATTCCTGTCAACATAGTATTGGAAGTGCTGGCCAGGGCAATCTGGCAAGAGAAACCTGGCAATAAGAAATAAAGAGTACTCAAATAGGAAGAGAGGAAGTCAAACTGTCCCTGTTTACAGATGATATGATCCTACATCTAGAAAACCCCATCATCTCAGCCCAAAACTCCTTGAGCTGATAAGCAACTTCAGCAAAGTTCCAGGGTGCAAAATCAATGTACAAAAATCACAAGCATTCCTATATACCAACAACAGACAAGCAAAGAGCCAAATCATGAATGAACTCCCATTGACAATTGTTACAAAGAGAATAAAATACCTAGGAATACAGCTAACAAGGGAAGTGAAGGACCTCTTCAAGGAGAGCTACAAACCACTGCTCAAGGAAATAAGAGAGGACACAAACAAATGGAAAAACATTTCATGCTTGTGGATAGGAAGAATCAATATCATGAAAATGGCCATACTGCCCAAAGTAATTTATGGATGTAATGCTATTTCCATTAAACTACCACTGACATTCTTCACAGAATTAGAAAAAAACTACTTTAAAATTCATATGGAATCAAAAATGAGTCCGTATAGCCAAGAAAATCCTAAGCAAAAAAGAACAAAACTGGAGGCATCACGCTACCCAATTTCAAACTCTACAAGTTTACAGTAACCAAAACAGCATGGTACTGGTACAAAAACAGGGACATAGACCAATGGAACAGAATAGAGATCTCAGAAATAAGACCACACATCTACAACCATCTGATCTTTGACAAACCTGACAAAAGCAAGCAATGGGGAAAGGATTTCCTGTTTCATAAATGGTGCTGGAAAAACTGGCTAGCCATCTGCAGAAAATTGAAACTGGACCCCTTTCTTACACCTTATACAAAAATTAACTCAAGCTGGATACCTATATAACAAACCTGCACATTCTGCACATGTACGCCAGAACTTAAAGTATAATAATAATAATAAAAAGACTTAAATGTAAAACCCAATACTATAAAAACCTTAGAGGAAAATCCAGGTAATACTATTCAGGACATAGGCGCAGGCAAAGATATCATGACAAAAACATCAAAAGCAACTGCAACAAAAGCAAAACTTAACAAATGGGATCTAATTAAACTAAAGAGCTTCTGTACAGCAAAAGAAACTATCATCAGAGTGAATAGACAACATACAGAATGAGAGAAAATTTTTGCAATCTATCCATCTGACAAAGGTCTAATATCCAGAATCTGCAAGGAACTTAAACAAATTTACAAGAGAAAAACAATCCCATCAAAAGGTGGGCAAAGGACATGAACAGACACTTCTCAAAAGAAGACATTTATGTGGCCATCAAACATGAAAGCTCAACATCACTGCATTAGAGAAATGCAAATGAAGACCACAATGAGATACCATTTCATGTCAGTCGGAATGGTGATTATTAAAAGTCAAAAACAACAGATGCTGGTGAGGCTGTGGTGAAATAGGAAAGCTTTTATGCTGTTAGTGGGAATGTAAATTAGTTCAACCGTTGTGGAAGATGGTGTTGTGGTTCCTCAAAGATCTAGAAACAGAAATACCATTTGATCCAGCAATCCCATTACTGAGTATATACCCAAAGGAATATACATCATTCTATTATAAAGATATATGCAAGCATATGTTTATTGGAACACTATTCACAATAGTAGAGACATGGAGTCAACCCAAAGGCCCATCAATAATAGACTGGATAAAGAAAATGTGTTACATATACACCATGGAATACCATGCAGCCATAAAAAGGAATGAGATCATGTCCTTTGCAGGGACTTGGATGGAGCTAGAAGCCATTATCCTCAACAAACTAACAGAGGAACAGAAAACCAAACAACATCTGTTCTCACTTATAAATGGGAGCTGAACAATGAGAACACATGGACACAGGGAGGAGAACAACATACACTGGGCCCTGTCAGAAGGGCAGGGTGGGGGAGAGCAGCGTGACAAATAGCTAAGACATGTGGGGCTTAATGCCTAGGTGATGAGTTGATAGGTATACCACCATGGCACATGTTTACCTATGTAGCAAACCTGCCCATCCTCCACATATATCCCAGAATTTAAAATTATATTTTTAAAAAAGAAAAGCATATGTGAAAAAAGAGATAATGCTAGATTACTAATGGGAAAGGAGGCCCAATAAAACTAGCAGTAAAGAAGAGACTATGCTTGGTTGTAAAGCTTTGAAATATCAACTCATATTTCTGTTTTGTGAAAATGCATCCAGAGACTGCAAACAGAAACCTTTCTTTGCCTCTGTGGACTTGGAAACCAATGGACCCAAGGACAGGTATCAAGTTATAACTTGTTGGTAAATAGAGACGTTTCTCTACTGGAAAATATGTGGAGCAGAGAACGTATTATGTAGGTATGTAAAGAGTAGAACAAAGATCAAAGAGTGGCAATTATAGGAAGTTGGAATTTTGGCTTAACATAAGAAAATATTTTATAATCGCCATCCCTGCTGTAAAAGGAAATGGTTTCCCTTTGTGGGTGGTCAGCAACCTGTCCCTGGAAATGCTTAAGCAGAAGCTGCACAGTGATGTAGAGGTGGACTGTGAGCATCTGATGGGCAGATCACTCTACTGATATCCACCGAGGTCTACCAAGTGCCAGGCACTCCTCTGCATTTGTGATTTATCTGGGCCTTGCAGTCTGGTCTGATGATTCCGATTTACATGGAATCTTAGTGATCTTCATCCTCAGCTATTTTGCCCTACATCATCTTTACTGTGGCTCGTTGGTCATGCCTTCTGCATTTTTGAAGGCCTGTGAAGCCACATAATTTTATGTTATGCATATATAAGTATTTAAGAGCCAACACTGAGAGAATGCCATTGGGGAGCTGGAAGAAGAGGTGGCAAGCTCTTTGTGGCAATGTGGTACAGTGGTCAAGAATGTGAGCTTTGAATCAGACCTACTCAACTTTCCAGAGGCTCAGTTTCCTCCTCTCTTAAATGAGAATGATAATGACACTTACATCATAGATTATTGTGCCTATAAGGTACCTAATTATCATATGGTAAACCCCTGTTTAGCCTCCTTATTGAGACTATTATGAGGCTCTGCACAGGTTCCCATTAACACAGTGCCTGGTACACAGTAACTGTTCAATAAATAGTAGCTCTTAGTAGAAATAGTAACAGTAGGAGAACAGTAGCATTAGTAGTAACAGTACTACTACCAGGGGTAATAGTAGTAGTAATAGATGTTATAGCAGCATCAGGAGCAGCTGAGCTAGTGTCAGAGGCATTCAAACCGGAGCAACTCCATCTTGAATACAGGCTGGGTAAAATGAGGATGAGATCTACTGGGCTGCCTTCCCAAAAGGTCAGGCATTCTTAGTCACAGGATGAGATAGGAGGTTGGCACAAGATACAGGTCACAAAGACCCTGCTGATGAAACAGGATGTGGTAAAGAAGTTGGCCCAAACTCACTGAAACCAAGACAGCGATGAAAGTGACTTCTGTTAGCTGGGTGTGGTGGTGAGTGCGTGTAATCCCAGCTACTTGCGAGGCTGAGGCAGGAGAATTGCTTGAACCCGGGAGGCAGAGGTTGCAGTGAGCCAAGATCCGCCACTGCACTCCAGCCTGGGCAACAGAGTAAGACCCTGTCTCAAAATAAATAAATAAATACATAAGTAAAATAATAATTAAAAAAAAAGAAAGTGACTTCTAGTCATCCTGGCTGATCATTATATCCTAATAATGCATTAGCATGCTAAAAGATACTCCCAGTAGCACCATGACAGTTAACAAATGTCATGTCAATGTTAGGAAGTTACCGTTTATGATCTAAAAACAGGAGGAATCCTCAGCTCCGGGGGAAATCTCCACCCCTTTCCAGAAAACTCATGAATAATCCACCCCTTGTTTAGCATATAATCAAGAAATTACTATAAGTATACTCAGTTAAGCAGCCCATATCGCTGCACTGCCTATGGAGTAGCCATTCTGTTATTCTTTTACTTTCTTAATAAACTTGCCTTCACTTTACTCTATGGACTTGCCCCAAATTCTTTCTTGTGAGAGGTCCAAGAACCCTCTCTTGGGGTCTGGATTGGGACCTGTTTTTATAACACTAGGATTTAAACCACACATCCTGACTCCAACTTCAGTCCTTTTTCCAAAACCTGACAATGTGAGTTTTATGCTTGTTCCCTTTTTGCTATGTAGTGGTTAGATGTGTGGTTTGAGACTTAAAGTGTTTCTCCCTTTTAAGAGTGAGAAGATCAGACTAATAATAGAAAGTAGATCTGTCCTCTGTGGATTCTGGACTCTTTACTCTGCAAAGGATATTGTGAGGATGATGTGAAAACAATAGGAAGATGTGGGAATCCCAGTTTAACTAGTGCACAGTGCACTTTATGCCAGTCTTGGAGTTAATAATAGTCCCCTTTCACTCTAAAAATTGTCATAGTTTGGGCAGGACGCAGTGGCTCACACCTGTAATCCAAGCACTTTGGGAGACCAAGGCAGATGGATCACTTGAGGTCAGGAGTTTGAGACCAGCCTGGCCAACATGGTCTTTACTAAAAATACAAAAATTACCTGGGCATGGTAGTGGGTGCCTGTAATCCCAGCTACTTGGGAGGCTGAGGCAGAAGAATCACTTGAACCCAGGAGATGGAGGTTGCAGTGAGCCAAGATCACACCACTGCACTCCAGTCTGGACAACAGAGTGAGACTCCATCTCAATAAAATAAAATAAAATAAAAATTAAAAAAGTCATAGTTTGGATGATTAACTATATGGTTACTCTAAATATAATATACTCTTAATTGTAGTCATTTCAACTTAGACCAAATTGCACTGACTGCAGACAAATTGTATTCAAACTAGTATTTTTTGAAAAGCAACTATCACTTTGAATGAATGTCACTCTTTTGGGCATAGATAAATAGCCCATCAAAATTGTCCAAGCAGGACCATTTGCAAAGAATTTTCCTGTTTCTCTGAGTTTCTGGAATGTGAAATTGACATTCTTTCTTGCAGAAATCTGTCTTATGAATAGTATTTATTGTTTTTCTTTCTGAGAGCTTGGTGAAAAACGAGTGTGTGTTGGGACGGGGAGGGAGGGGTAGAAGAGCTCAGGTGACTCTGTCTTTGAATACAGAAGATTTAGCATGGAGATATGCCCCAGGCTTTTTTGGGGAGGCTGGGTCAGTGCAGAAGGGAGGTGAGTGAACAAGCAGCTCTATAGCCAGCCTGCAGTTGGAATGAGGCTGGAGACTCCTGCTTTGGCATCAGCTGCTCCACACTCCCCAGATCAAATATCAGCTGCCAGGACCAACTGGTGCCTCCTGGAGGTCTTTAAAAAATGATTTTCCAGCTGTGAAAGGCTGTGCCATTGTTCTGCTGTTTGGCCACCTTCTCTCTGGCCGGCCCACTGGCAGCAGCCACGCAGGGCAGCCAGAATGAGTCAAATCAAAGGGTGGACAATACAGCAGCCACCCAGCCACCGTCCCTCCTCCCTCGGCTGTCTGATGTCAGATCATCAAAGGCCCTTGCATATGGCCCTGTGCTTGCTCTTCATTCACCTCACAGGCCTCTAGAATTTTCACAAGTCAGAGGAGGCGCCAGGAGAAAATTTGCGGCCCCTGAGGGTGCCCTAGGGGTGGTTAATAGCCAGGGAGGGTGACAAGAAAGGGGGAAGTTTAGTGTGCTGCGGATCCCAATTGTTTGGCTAACAGCCGGAGGTTGACCTTGAGCTTGCGTCTGCCACATGGCAGAGGCACCAGCCGGGCAGCATGTTCTGAAGGATCAGGAATAATGGAACTTGAAAATGCAAATGGCTTTAATGAATACTTCTCCCCTTCCACCCCCTACACCAAAGCTCCGTGTATTCAAAGAAACTTTTCTCAGTTTACAGGGAAAAGTTACTTACTTCTTGCTCTGCATCTAAAAGTACAGTTTCAGCACAGAGATATTCCATAAACAGAGACCCATCCTGTCAAAGCCCCTGCTCACAGCCTGACTTTCCTAGATCCTAGGGAAGCACCATTAATTTGGGAGACCGAGGCAGATGGATCACTTGAGGTCAGGAGTTTGAGACCAGCCTGGTCAACATTGTCTTTACTAAAAATACAACAATTACCCGGGCGTGGTAGTGGGTGCCTGTAATCCCAGCTACTTGGGAGGCTGACGCAGGAGAATCACTTGAACCCAGGAGACTTGATCCCAGCTCAGGGCAGTGGCCAAAGGGTGATTACAGACAGAGAAGGTGTCTTGGCCTTTTATGAGAGCCATAATCCAGAACTGAGAAGGTAAAGGCACTACTGTGGACTTATCTGACACTGGCAATGGGTCCGTGTAGAACAGACCAGGCAGTTGTGTGTGCTCCTGGGGTTGCATGCAGCGTTGCTCTCTCAGTCCAGCCGGGACACAGCGCACCGAGCTGGTATGGAAGGGACTGACACCTTAGGGGAACTCCCACTGCTCTGCCTCACTCCCCTGGCCCAGGCACTGCCCCAGACACTGCTGTCTCCTTCCTTCTAAAATGCAGCTTGGGAGAAAATTGAGGGGCTCACCTTGGGCCTCATCAATGCTCTTGCTGGATGACTTGACCTCTAATGATCTATCAGGTAGTTGGCCAGGTGGGATTCATCCTTGGCCTTAAATTCTGAGCCCCAGCAGCTTTGGGTGGCATAATCAACTTTTTTAAAAAAAGAAAACTGCTCCCCTTTATTTCCCATACCTAAATTCTGATCCTGGCACTTGTGGCTCAATTTCAACCCTTAAGGGGTTTGCATATAGGTAGGGAAGCTTGATCCATGTAATACAATGTATGAGAAAGAATAGGCCTATGAAATATGAAAGTGAATGTGGATTGTCATAATTTTCATCTCCGTATCTCTCAAAGTTATTCAAAGTGTTTTGTTAACTGTAAAGTAATACACAAATGTAATCTGTTGTTGCTACAGTTATTTTATTTTTTAAAAAGATAGGCAGCAGTTATTATTATATTATTTTGTAGAATTGAATGTATGAGAAAAATCAAGTGAACACAAAAAGCACTAGCTTTGCCACATGGCAGTTGTTCAAAATCTGTTTCCAAGGGTCACATTTGTGTGGCATTGTTTGCCCTGGGCTCCACTGTAAAGACAAATTAGAAGTATGCATCATCTTAAAAATGGGCTTTGGAAACAAAGCCAGTTTGGAACAAATTTTAAGGGATGTGATACTAACATTTTCAATTGTAAGCTATACAAACTGAATTAATTAATTAATGGAAAACTATTATTAGATGCAGGGTGTTCCGTCATACATTAGCTGCTGTATCCTCATAAACAAGCTCTATCTAGGAGGCCTTATTTATAGGCTGTAGAGTTTGCATAAAGAAAGAAAAAAATTAAATCAGAGGCTCTTTGAATATGGTATAGTGCTGAGATCTCATTTATTATTACTTTTTAAATCTACATGTCTCTTCAAATGCTTAAATTATTTTTACTGAACAGGAAGCTTAGGCAATGAACCTGGATTTATACAGTTGTTCTTGAAAGGGGCTTTGAAGGCATTGTGTGGTAATTTTTTCAGAAAGGAAAAACTTAGTTATGGAGCCATAGACCATTGTCCTGAAGGAGGAGGAATTAGTCAGTGTTTCTGTAAAGGTGGTTAACCTGCAGGCAGAAACAACTGCTCGGGACATTTTGCAAATTTACATTTACGTTTGTTGATTCCATATTAAACTGAACAACCAGGCACATAGAAGGAAAAACCCTCTTTTAATTAACCCTCTTGGTGTGGGCCCATGTGATTAAATATGACGGAGCTGCTCCTGGGGTTTCTGCTACTGAAAATACTAACAATAATCATTTGTTTTGTTTTTATATTTAAACACATTATTGCATAGCTTGGTGCAGAGATAATTACCAATTTTATCTCCTGTGTTTTTCTAATGTTCATTAATAACAATAAAGGGTTGTAGGTTAAAAACTCATTTAATTGCCTTTATGTTAATGACATTATGAATAGCCCTAGCTACAAGATTCTAATTCTGTCCAGTATCCTCCTTCTCAGTGGAGCCCCAGGAGGGCTGCTCATTTTATCAGCATTACTGATTCAGAGTTTTTCCTTGCAGGTGGGTTTTTGTACATAATCAGAATTAATGCACAACACATTTTGCAAGGAATGGAGTAGAAGCACTCAGAATAAGTAATTAACTAGAGTGCCCAAGGAAATATGCCTGAGCATTTTTTTTTAGCATATTCATAAAACATTAAGAACAGTCATAAACACAGTAGAAACAATTTCCTGGTAATGTGCTTTTAGACTATTTTCTGGCTCCTTTTTTTTTTTTTTTCGCACATAGGGAATTTTTTTTTTAAACTTAAAAATCCCAGGGATGCAAATAAAATGCCCAAAGTGTGGTGCTTGGGGATTAGATGTGCTTCTGTGCTGCTGCAACCAAGCTGGCAGGAGTCTGGGTACCATTCCCCTGCCCCCACCTCCATCACATAATTTATCAGATAGGAAAAGGACTGAATGCAGCTTGCAACATCCCAGGAGATGTGATTACCGCCCCCCCGCCCCCATTCCCAATCTCTGGAATTAACCTCTTGGCATAGGAAAGAATGCCCAGGGAGGAGGAGGGGGCAAGAAGCAAGGGGCTATTGTAGTGAACGCTGTAGTGACCACCCAGTTCCCCTCAGACTGACACACTCATCCCTCTAGTTCTTGATGGCTGATGGCTTTCAGCTAAGTCACTCTCCTTGGGTTATTAAAATCATGCCCCTATCCCCAACCACAAGCATCCTGCAGAAATATGGTCAATAGGAGAGATTAACAGTCTACGCAACCTAGGCAACATAGCAAGACTTCATCTCTACAAAACAAATTTTTTTAATTATCTGGGTGTGGTGGTGTATGTCTGTAGTTCCAGCTACTCAGGAGGCAGAGGTGGGAGGATCACTTGAGCACAGGAGGTTGAGGCTGCAGTGAGCCATGATCACATCATTGAACTGCAGCGTGGCCAGCAGAGCATGAGCCTGTCGCAAAAAGTTTGCCTCCTCCCTTGCCTCAAGGTGGTACAATTCGCAAGGGCCATCCTGGTATCAGAGTGCCCTGTGGGATTGGGTGAGGTGTTTCTCCTACATCCCTCATTCCTCACAGACGTTGTTCCACAGAGCACTCCCTGATGAATCTCTTATGCACGAATCTCAGAGTCCTTTTCCTGGGGAACCCTGACCTACAACAGGCAGGTAAGACACAGTGACAAACTATTCCATCTCCATGCTGGCCAGTGGGCAATGAAGCAGCAGATACTCGCAGACCTCTTTGACCTTGGTGTCCTCTTAGGGTGTGTTGGGCACAAAGTGGCAGCAGGAGCAGGGTACAGATACTTCTCCTTCACAGGCAGGCGGTATCACATGACCGAGGCATATGAAACTGTTTTTAAAATCACAGACCTCGGAGTTAAGTGGGTGAGTTCAAATATTATTGTCCATAGCTCTTGGCTAAGTTGCTTATCATCACTGAACCTCAGTTTCCTCATCTGGAGCTAAGGGCACAGGTAATGTTTGTATGGTGTTCAGCACAGTGCCCAATATGTAATAATGCTCAACAGATTTGATAGTTTGTTTTTTCCCTTTCTCCATCTTTATACCAGTTTTTCACGTGGACAGTATAGCTCTGGATACTACAAATAATCTTCATTCTTAGCCCGATCAGTATCTTCAAGATTGAGGTTTCAAATAGTCCTGGTTCAGGCTCTCAAAGAGATACATATACACCCAGGTTCCCAGCAGTATCATACACAATAGCTAAAATGTGGGAGCAACCCAAGTGTCTTAGTCTGTTCTCACTCTGCTAATAAAATTTATAAAGAAAAAGAGGTTTAATGGACTCACAGTTCCACATGGCTGGGGAGGCCTCACAATCATTGTGGAAGGCAAAGGAGGAGCAAAGACACCTGTTACATGGTGGCAGGCAAGATAATGTGTGTGTGGAAACTGTCCTTTATAAAACCATCAGATCTTGTGAGAATTTTTTTTTTTTTTGAGACGGAGTTTCACTCTTGTTGCCCAGGCTGGAGTGCAATGGCGTGATCTTGGCTCACCGCAATCTCCGCTTCCCAGGTTCAAGCGATTCTTCTGCCTCAGCCTCCCTAGTAGCTGGGACTACAGGCATGTGCCACCATGCTCAGCTAATTTTGTATTTTTAGTAGAGATGGGGTTTCTCCATGTTGGTCAGGCTGGTCTCCAACTCCCCACCTCAGGTGATCCACCCACCTCAGCCTCCCAAAGTGCTGGGATTACAGGCATGAGCCACTGCGCCCGGCCAGATCTTGTGAGATTTATTCACTATCATGAGAACAGCATGGGAAAACCCACCTCCATGATTCAAAGACCTCCCACCCGGTCCCTCCCATGACACATGGGGATTATGGGAGCTACAATTGAAGATGAGATTTGGGTAGGGACACAGCCAAACCATATCACCAAGGGTCCACTGATAGATGAATGGATAAGCAAAATGTGGTTTGTACATGCAATGGAGTCTTTTTTTTTTTTTTTGAGACGGAGTCTCGCTCTGTCTCCTAGGCTGGAGTGCAGTGGTGCGATCTTGGCTCACTGCAACCTCTGCCTCCTGAGTTGAAGTGATTCTCGTGCCTCAGCCTTCCATGTAGCTGGGATTACAGGCACGCGCTACTGCATCTCCCTAATTTTTGTATTTTTAGTAGAGACGGGGTTTCACCATCTTGGCCAGGCTGGTCTCGAACTCCTGGCCTCAGGTGGTCCACCCACCTCGGCCTCCCAAAGTGCTGAGATTACAGGCATGAGTCACCGCGCCTGGCCTGCAATGGAATCTTATTCAGTCTTAAAAATTAAGAAAGTTTTGACATGTACTACAACATGGATGAACCTGGATGACCTTATGCTAAGTGAAATAAGCCACTCACAAAAAGACATATGCTGTATGATTCCAATTATATGAGGTACTTCAAGCAGTGAAAATCAGAGAGATAGAAAGTAAAATGATGGTTGCCAGGTCTAGGGGGAGGAAGAAATGAGGAGTTATTGTTAAATGGGTACAGAGTTTCAATTTAACAAGAGGGAAAGAGCTTTGGGGATGGTTGGTGGTGATGGTCACATAACATTATGAATGTATTTAATACCACTAACCTGTATGCTTAAAAATGGCTAAGAAGGCAATTTGTTATATATATTTTACCATACGAAAAACAATTAGGGCAAACACTGCAATCATAATGAATATGAATTATTGAATCTTTATTTTCTTACTAAAAACAAGGAATAGCCTGTTTTTTTGTTTTTTGTTTTTTTGTTTTTTAAATATCAGCATGCAATCTAATGGGAACCCGCAGAAGAAGGGGTAATGGGCCCAGGACAGGGCTTCTGGCTAAAGAAGGAGCCAGAACATGTATAAGATACCAGATGACTCAGAACAAGGCCAGATTTAGTTCTTCCAAACACTGGTAAAGAGAAGTAGGTATTGATATTAGTTTGCTTTGTACCTCGGTCCCTTAATGCACTGGTTTATTTAATCTTCATAACATCCTTAATTAGGAAGTGTCATCGTGCCCATTTTGTAGTATAGGAAACAGAGTTAGAGAGGGTAAGTAACTTGCTCTAGGTTATGCTGCTGATACGTTGCAAACCAAAACCCTTGCCTATAACCACACTTAATAACAGAGAAACCCAAGGCTTTAAAATGTGTGTGTGTGTGTATATATATATACACATGTGTATATATAAAAAAATATATATATATAAGTATATATACACATGTGTATATATAAATATATATTTTTTTGAGATGCAGTCTCATTCTGTCACCCAGGCTGGAGTGTAGTGGTATGATCTCGGTTCACTGCAACCTCTGCCTCCTGAGTTCAAGCGCTTCTCCTGCCTCAGCCTCCTGGGCAGCTGGGATTACAAACACCGGCTACCATGCCTGACTAATTTTTGTATTTTTAGTAGAGATGGGGTTTCACCATGTTGGCTGGGCTGGTCTCTAACTCCTGACCTCAAGGGATCCTCCTGCCTTGGCCTCCCGAAATGTTAGGATTACAGGTGTGAGCCACCATGCCCACCTAAAATGTACTTAAAATGATCCCCAATATCAACATTTCCCAGCCAAATGGATGTCCTAGTTCTTTTTAATAAAAGTATCAAAAAATTCAAGTTCCATCCAAAGACCATTTTATGGTGGTGCCTGGTGCCCATGCCATTTCACAGTGAAGTCAAAATGTGTTAGTGCTTTAACCATAGAAATGTGCTTTTCCTGTGGCATTCTAACTTGGAAACACAACTCCCCTGGTCTTAAAATTAAAGACATTTGCTTTGAAAGTCCGGTTTAAGAGACATGGAAGTAATCACTGTTCAAAACAATGTAACATCAGATTTTGGTTAAAGATACTGCATGTTTAGCCAATTGCAGTGGCTCACACCTGTAACCCCAGCACTTTGGGAGGCCGAGGCAGGCGGATCACCTAAGGTCAGGAGTTTGAGACCTACCTGGCCAACATGGTGAAACCCTGTCTCTACTAAAGGTACAAAAATTAGCCGGGTGTGGTCGGGTGTGGTGGTGGGCACCTGAAATCCCAGCTACTCGGGAGGCTGAGGCAGGAGATTCGCCTGAACCCAGGAGGCAGAGATTGCAGTGAGCCAAGATCGTGCCACTGCACTCTAGCCTGGGCGACAGAATGAGACTCTGTCTCAAAAATAATAATAATTAATTAAAATTTTTAAAAAGCATGTTCAAAATGTTCAAAAATGCAGAGTACAAGAATATAATTTCCTTGTAATAGTATAGATTTGTACAGCACATAAAAATGCATCAAATGTTTTCACACTTATTTGGCTTCACAAAAACTTGGGGGCATGATATTAGAGCCCCATTTGCCAGAGGGTAAGACTTCACTTCTCTAAGGAACCTGCCCAAATGCAAAACGTTCACTTGGCAGCCGGGATGCCGAGATGAGTCTCGATGCCACTCTCTAGACTCTTTGCTACTCAAGCTGTGGTCCTTGGGGCAGCAACATCAGCATCACATCACCTGGGAGTGTGTTAGAAATGTAGACTCTCTAAAATAGAATAGAAAAATAAAAGGCTGTGAAATCTGACAGACCAGGAAAAAAAAAAAAAGAAATCATCCGTGTACCATATTTTCTATTATTCAGCCATAAAAAAGAATGGAATTCTGTCATTTTCACCAACAGGGATGGAGCTGGAAGACACTATATTAAATGAAATAAACCAGACACACAAAGACAAATATCCCATGTTCTCATTAATATGTGGGAGCTTAACAAAAATTGAACTCATGGAGATAGAGAGTAGAATGATGGTTACCTCTCAGGAACTGGAAAGGGTGGTGGAGAGAGAGGATAAAGAGCAATGGTTAATGAGTATAAAAATACAGTTAGATAGAAGGAATAAGACCTAGTGTCCAGTAGCATAATAGGGAGACTATAGTTAACAATAGTTTATTGTATAATTTAAAATAACAAAAAAAGTGGAACTGGAAAGCTCCTAACACAAAGAAAAGATATATGCTTGATGTGATGGATATCCCAATTATGCTAATTTTATCATTACACTTTGTATGCTTGTATTAAATATCACATGTGTCATATGTACAACTATTACATATCCATAATAATTAAAAATTAAAAAAAGAAATACAGACTCTCAGGCACCACCCAGATCTACTGAATCAGAATCTATCTTTTAACAAAATCTCCCATAATTTCGTATGCATATAAATTTTGAGCACTGTCCAAGAGCCTTGACCCAAGTCTCTCTTCTAGATTGTAAGACTGCAAGCCCCATGAGGGAAGGCCTGCATCTTATCCACTGTTGTATCTACAGCACCTGCCTGGTGTCCTGCCCAGAACAGATGTTCCAGTAGACCACATCAACAATTGTGTCATTGGGTGGTTTGGGTAGCTTGCTCCATCTCCCTGCCAGCCAGTTCCTATCTGTATCCATTCCTAGAGGAAACAGAGTAATTGCCCATGTTCCTGAAGGTCCATCATCAGCACAAAGGTATCTGCCTTGGTCATTTGAAAATGGTGGAGTCATGCTTGAAAGATAAACTGAAGCCTGTGGCTTGCAATCCTCTTTCTCAGCCTATAAAACATGTGCCTATAGGGAGTGGGAACATTGTACTTTGTAATTATTTAAATGAAAACAACATAAATGAAGAGGAAAGGGCTATTTATATCAAGTGCTACTAATTAAATGAGAAATAATGGGCCCTGCTGAGAAAGGATACAGAGGGAGAGAGCAAGAAAAACTTCCTGCCAGTAAAGACTAGCAGACAATGGGACAGTTTTCCTAGTGGGATAATTATGACTCCTGGAGTAGATTGTCCGAGGCAAGATGAGATAAGTACCAGGAAAGTATAATGTGCTTCCAGCCCTATTATCAATGATGCTTTCAGACACCAGCTCTGGGTCACAGATTTTGAATACACTAAATGCTTAATTCAGTGCTGCCCTTTCACCCAAAAGATCTCAGGGTAACAGAAAAATGTGTGTACCAGTCCAGTGCTCTCTGATTTAACTCTTCACTAAAATACTCTAGGAATATACCATGGGAGGTGGAAATTGTAACCTCTACTTCTCTTTCCCACCCAGAAGGTGATTTCCATTTCAAACAGCTGATAGAACAACAATGTGGTCATCAAAAAGCTTGTGAAGATGATTCCCTACCTCCTGCCTTATTTTTCTTCGATATCACTCTGAAGAAATATTTTAGAAGCAGGAGATTGGTGGTGTGGAGGTGAAATTCTGCTGTTTAGGAAATCAATGCAGATTGAAGTTTCATAAGATGTTGATTTCTAAGCTGCTGCATTGAAAACGACTTGCTTTCTCATTAGTTGGAAATAGTTCATGGCTATGATAAAAATAAGACAACTTAAAACATACACTTGCAGAATATGTTTGACTTTCAATTTGTCCTTGGAAGATCTGGGACCTAAGTAAAGATGCATTGACAGAGAAGCCTAAAGACTGCAAGTCACAAATGCAACAGAACAACACGCTTAGAGCTCAGACTCTGGGGCAGAAAGACCAGGGTTTGTTTGAGTCCAGGTGCACGCCACATCTTCACGTCACCTGATCCAAACACTTTACTTCTCTAGGTCTTGTGTTCCTCATTTGTAAGGTGGAGGCAATAATAGTAACTACCCCTATGGTGTGCTGGGAGGATTAAGTGACATTGTTTTATTCCACAAATGGGATACACATTGCCTGGCTGACTAGGCTCTAGGTAAATGTTAGCTGCTTTTGCCATGCAAATCAATGGCTTCTATTTGAAAATCTTCCAATGTTACACGTGTTTACTATGTACCTTTTATAAGACTGAAACAATGAGTACTGAGAAAGGTTATCTGGAGCTATTTCTTGCCTTCAATGAGCCTATTTCTTGTCTTCAATTAATTGGGAAAATGATATGGGGACATGAAACTGTAAAGGAAAATGAAGAGCAAGCCTGGTGAAAGATGGAGCCAGAGAAGGAGCAATGACACACGGGAGGGCTGGGACGGCATGGAGAGATGAAAGGCAAGAGCAGTGGGGAAAGGCTTCAAGGAGAAATAAACCGGACTGTGGCAGGGCCCTGGGGGACATGTGGATCTTGAGAAGGGTGATGAGCTGCACAGCAATGAAATCATACTAGACATGCTCTCGAACTACCTTGGTATCTAACAAGAAATTTTTACTTGGGAATGCCTCTGGTGAGCGTGTGTTGGCTTGTCTTTATGGCAACCTATGGATTTCATTCTTGGTGACTCTTGGATAAGATAGTCACTCATTCATGTATATTGAGCATATAATCTGGGGATATAGATGTGAACAAGACCAACTATGACCTGATCTTTACAAAGCCCATATTCTAGTGATGTAGATATAAAATAAGAATCTAAATATATGATATGATATCAATAGCAGTGAAGCAGGGCAAGAAACAGGGAAGATTGGCAAGTAGCCATTTTACATAGACTGCCTGGGAAGGTCTTTCTGTGACATATGAACACAGGCCTGAAGACGAGGAAGAGTTTTCCAGTAGAGAGAACAGTAGGTGCAGAGGCTCCAAGGTGTGCATATACTTCCCACTTGGAAAGAAGGCCTGTGGCGCCAGAGTGGAGCAGGCCGACTTCTTCCGTAGTACATAGTGTGTCTGCCCAAATGACACACTAATGAGGAAAGCAGAGCTCAGAACCATTGAACTTACCTCCAAAAGTAAGTTAACAAATAGAATTGAAGGGATACTAGCAATGCAATTGGCATTTGCAAACTGATGAACTCATTTATCTTATGAACACCAGGCAGATTTAAAATGTGTGTGATAGCTTAGGCAGTAATACAAACATAGCCTTAGTTTGAATTATTTTCCATCTTTCTGCTTGTGGAAAACCCCAATGCTATTTATTATGTAGTAAAATTACATTGTTTAGTAAAAATCCATGAAACAGGTCGATTTCTGGATAAGAAATGAGTACACTGTGTACTGGAACCTTCATCTTGGGACTTCCCCCTGAATAATACCGCATTATTGTCTAACACCAATAATTCAAGTGACAATGTGTTGTTGCAGGTCTGTTAACCTGAAATCTTGAACTAAATCTGTCAAAAGTTTTATTTTTTTGCAAACTGGCTAAAACGTTTAGCGGCAAGAAAAAAAAAATGTCATGGAAGAAATGTTAAGAAACCTTTGCTTCAACATGAAGAGTTGTTTTTACTTAATATTTTTTGCCAACAGGCTGGTAACATATTTTAATTTTGATTTACCCATTTTCTTAAACTCTGCTGATAATATGTAGACATATGTCATAGGCAAACAATAATACTTCACTCTCCTCACTACAGGAAGAGAATAATTATCGATATGTATGTATAAATGGCGTGTTCTTCAACTTCTTGATTCTTTAACCTTTCTGTGGAAAAGACCCTTGGGATACTATTGAGGAAAAAGTGGTTTTTCCTTCCAGATGGATTCATTGGCTAGGGCAATATTTTTAGTTATGCCAATAAAATGGAAGGGAGACAGAAAACCAGGCAACGGCAGAGTGGTTAGTGTGGGACTATTACCAAGGCAGAAATGAGGCCAAAGAGATGATAAATGTGTGCCTCTTGCCCACTCCATCAGCTGAAGCCTGACCTGGATCCTCTTTTCCATCTGAGCTCCATGCAAGCCACCATTTTTCACAGCAGCACTTAATAGTGGACATTAACTTAGCCCTCCCCAAAAGGGCTGACCTGAAGTCTACCGTCGGTGCTTCTCCAAACTGTAATCACTTGCTCACTCGGTAATTTTATCAAATAGCATGCACCTTTTCCAGCCACTTATTGGCCAATTAAGTCAAGTTCTCACTGAGGGGGTCCAGCTGGCTTCAAGTTATCTTAGATGAATTGATTGAAGACATTCTGCAATCTATGAACCCAGTTTAATGATCTAGGTGATAATACTTGTAATTCTTCTCAGTCAGGGGAATTTGCTGCAGCTGTTGTCGGCAAATCCATGTTCTGATACATTGAAGTACCAGAAAAGCATTAATCCGCCCTCAGAGTTTCATAGCAATGGCTGCATTGTGAAAAGGGAAATTTAAAATTCACCCAGCATTGCCAACTGAAGACAATCTTTCCGTTGATGTGTTTTTATTTTATCCCACTGTAAATTTTTTTAAGGTGGAATATGGAAAGAACACATTATTGATCATCATGAGGAATGGCGAAATACAATTAAATGCTCATTCAATATTACTACTGCAAACAGTGCATCAAACGTTTGAGATACACAAAAGCACTGTTTTAAGGCAAGAATATAGTATTTTTGAAAGTATTGGGGTGGGGCTTAAAGGACTAAAGTCATTTTTTTTTGTATGAAGTGTTACATGGAAGAAATACACAGCAAGAATTTGTGCTCCCACCCCCTGGATTCACTGCTATTGAAGTGATAATGAAGAAGTGTCATACAGTGACATGGGCCTTGAATGTATCTCTAAACACTTTTATGCACAGTGACATATTTTTAAAAAGTATTCATTAAATAATTTGCTTTCTTTCTTTCCTATGTCTGTGTTTGTTCCTTAAAACACTGAAACATTAATTCTCCTCCCTATGAAGCAAGTACTGTAAATAACGCTCTGGAGGTTTTTCTGGGTGTTACAAATTCAGAATACTTAGGAGCATTCTATCCTGCAGTGGGTCTGTGAAGTGTATGTTTACAAACCGAAACGCTGGTTTTGATTTTCTTATGAAAGTGGCAGCTGTGATATTAATTTACGCAGTGCTGAGGAGCTGCCGTCCCTGTCTTTCCAGAGTGGGTTCCTTTTCACTGAGAGGTGTGATTGAACCTGGCTTTGGGGATGTGTGACTTGCTGGGAAAGCCTGGTACTTTTGATGAGATTTTAAATTCTTTCCAATGAGGAAGGAAAAACAATGGACTAGGAAGGATGTATTTGCAAACGGAGTGTAGGCTTTGGTGGAAAAACTTACTTGGATCACGGCTCTACTTTGTATTTAGGGATCCAAATTCAACGAAGATAAAGAGCAGGAAACAAAGAGTGACATTTTTCTTTAATTTTTCTAACCAGGAAAGGGCAAAGCCAGGCAGAGCTTTGGGGTCTTTTATGAAATAAACTGAGTTTTCTCTGAGAACAAAACACCTAATTATTTAAAGAACTGTTTTCTGCACTTTTTTTTTTTTTTTTAACCTCTGTGTGTGGCCTCTTCCACCCTCTCTCACTTTGTTGTTAAATTAATCTAACTCAAAATTTTCTAACTACTGTAAACAAAAAATCATCCAATTATGATTAATAATAATAGCTAGTAACAAATACTTGTCACATGCAGGCCCTGTTCTAAGGATGAGACATGGATTAAAACGCAGTTAATTCTCACACAAATAAGATCAATGCTATTATTTCCTGTGTTTTGCAGATGAGGAAACTGAAGAACAGAGAAGTTAAGTGGCATTCAAATTCACATAGCTTGTACTCCTTAAGAAATGAGAAGAAAAAAATAAAATAAAAATAAAACAAATTCACACAGCTAATAAGTGTCCGAGCCAGGGTTTGAGCCAAGGAGGCTGGAGGTAGTGTCTGTGTGCTTATTGATTGACTACACAATACTACCTCTGATTTCTCATGAGTACAAAGCTTCGAGTTTTCTCTATTTACTTTCCAGCCTGCTTCCCATGCTATCTCTACAGGTGAAGAATTACAGAAGAGCAAAGGGACAATTGGTGTCACAGCAGACAGAAACCTCAACTGTTCCAAGTCGTCATCTTCAGGAAGCCTTCTCTCTGATGTATGACTTCGTGCCTGTCTAACCACCAAGGGGCCCAAAGCACTTTACAAACTAACTTTTTAGTTGTCAGTATGTTAGCAAAGTGTCAGAAGGGCAGACATTGTGCTTTAAAAATAAAATAAAATAAAATAAAACAAATCAACAACAAAAAATGAAATATCAAGTTAACCTCGAACTCATCTCTCCTAGGTTTGAGACTGGTTTCTCCTTCATGCCCATTTTGTCTCATTGAAACACAGATACATGTGTCCCTTTCCACACATGTTCAGGTTATTCTTGAAGTCGAAGAGCTATTTTGTCTAGATTCAGCACCATAAGAGTTATTGGAAAATGCTATACGTGTGAAGAACTGGTATGGAGATAGGGAAATAGGAAGAGAAAACTTTATCTTAACTTTACAGGTGAGGAAAGAGGCTAAGGTCACATATCAACTTTTATTTTTTACTGCTTAGAGCATCTCTTTCAAGAGATTAAAATGTATTACAATTTGAAATTATTTTCATTGAGATTTTATTATTTTGTTTTTTAAAAATACATGATCTCTATTAGAGTTTCATAGGTTAGGGTTTCTCTATATATACCACATAGCACTCTATACGTTCCTTCTTATCATTTACCATAATTGTAATTAATTAATGCATGTGTAATTGCTTATATAGCTTTGTTTTCCCTAAAGAGAAAGTTTGATGAAAATAAAGAATGAGAACATGGCGTTTACCACGATGTCCCCAGTGTATTTGGCACATAGTAGTAGGTGCTTATATACTTATTGAATGATGTCAATGGATGAATCAATAAAATATTTACTATTTGCTAAGTATAAAACAGTGTTTTATTTTGTTTCAAATTAACAAACATTATTTTTTAGAGCAGTTTTAGGTTCACAGCAAATTTGAAAATGCTGTTTTCGAATAGCATTCCCACACACCCCTATCCTCTTACACACACACATAACCTCCCCAACTATCAACTAAAACAGTACTTTAAACGAGAGTAAAACAGTTTTGTCTTTGGGTTCCTTGTCTAATTTATGTCAAGTATGACAGCTGGAGAAAAAGCTGAACTACTAATAACAAACACGGCCTCCAAATAGTGACTTAAATAAGATAGAGGTTTGTTTTTCTCTCATGGAACAATCTGACAGATTCAGATTAAAGGGGTAGCTCTGTCCCATGAAGCCAGGGTGGATCTGCCATCCCCAACATATGGCTTCCAAGGCTGCTCAAGTTGTCACCATTTCCAGCTGGTAGAGAGGATGATGAGCCAAAATCCAGCACATGGGCCCCTTCTTAAGTTGGAGAGAACACAGCAGTTGCACACATCTCTTTCACACCCCATTGGCCCAAACTTTAGGCCCATGTCATTTCTAGCTGTCAAAGGGCGGGAAGACCTAATTGCTAGCTAGATGGCCATGTGCCCAGAAATATGGAAAAGATAGGTTTTGAAAGACAACTAGTGGCCTGACATACCCATGGCTGAGAAATATTTATTAAGATAGCAATCCAACACATTTCAAATGAGCTGAACCAAGACCATAAAGTTCTAATCTTAAAATATCTTGAGCTCTTCTCACCAACATGACACCACTTAATTGGTAACAGCAGTATTAGACAAGGAAGAAAAGAATGGTATGACGACAAGAGGAAGCTAGGCAGAAAAAGAACAGAATAATGCAAGGAACTGGTCTTTGGCTTATCAATCATTTGCTGAATCATGCCTTTCCTTTTGCAAGAGGAAAATGCTATAGTAGGCAGCCTCTAAGGCACAACTCTATGATCTTAGCCTTTTATATTTGTACCCTTGGTAGCCCCCCTTGAGCATTGGGTTGAACTTATTGACTTATTTACTTGCTTCCAACAAATAGAATACAGCAAACGAGATGGATGTCACTTACCAAATTAGTTTACAAAAAGATTGTGGCTTCCATCTTGGGACTCCGTTCTTACGCTCTCACTCATTTGCTCTGCCACTTTGTAAGCTGCTTTATGGAGAGGTCTGTGTGGTGGCGACCTCCAGTCAACAACCAGTGAGAAACTGAGGCCTCAGTCCAATAGTACGTCAACAACCATATAAGCAAGCTTGGAAGCCGATACTCTGCAAGTTGGGACTATGTAGTTCTGGTCCAAAGCTTAATGCCACCTCATGAGACATCTTGAGCAGGGCAGACAGCTAAGTGATACCCAGATTCCTGACCCACAGAAACTGTGAGATAATAAATGCTTATGGCTTTAAGGAATGAACTTTAGGGGTAATTAGATGACTAATGCAGTGAGAGAACGAATACAGCATTAGATAACTAATACAAATTCCAGTCACAAGAAAATGAATTCCAATTGTCCTATAATTTCCTGCTAGTAATTTTGTGTAACAAGCATCTTTAAGTTGTCTTATTAACCAAGACTGTAATTTACCTGTTTCCAAAGTCTGGTCTGGAAATCTCTGGGGGTCCCCAAGAGTCTTTCAGGGAATCCATGAGATCAAACTATTTTTTTTTTTTTTTTTACTGAGATGTTACTTACTGATTTCATTCTCATTATTTCATGAGTATGCGGTGTAATGTTCCAGAGGCTGCATGTATGAGATGATGTCATTGCCCCAACAGCTTATGAAATGTATGCTTGTATAACCTTGTGTTTTCTACAATTTTCTAAGGTAGATTTAGATTAAAAAATGTGCATTTTCTGAGATTAACTGTTATTCTCAGTACTTCCTAGGCTGTAAGTAGTTATTGTCAATTATATTTGGTAAAATCTCTGTAACCTGAGTGCTGTCCAATAAATTGTTAGTTTAAAATCCCAACGTTTACCTTGCAACTATGCAGAAACATAACAAGAAGTACAATTCTGTTGTCTTGTTTTGCAATGGTATTTTAGGATTTTCTCAGTTTTTGTTTCTAATGTAGTGAATACTGATAGATATAAACCCTCATAAACAAAATCTCTTTGAAGTCTTAATAATTTTTAAGAGTATAAAGGGAATAACACCAAAAAGTTTAAGAATTGTTTGTTTAGGCTGGTGCAGTAGCTCATGCCTATACTTCCAGCACTTTGGGAAGCTGAGGCAGGAGGATTGCTTGAGCACAAGAGTTTGAGAGCAGCTTGGGCAACATGGTGAGACCCTGTTTCTACGAAATTCAAAAAAGTAGCCGGGCATGGTGGTGCGCACCTGTGGTCCCAGCTATTCAGGAGGCTGAGGTGAAAGGATCACTTGAGCCTTGGAGGTCCAGGCTGCCGTGAGCTATGATTGCACCACTGCACTCCAGCCTGGGTGACAGAGGGAGAACCTGTCTCAAAAAAAAAAAAAAAAAAAAAAAAAAAAAAGACTTTACTTGTTTAATCCATCAATTGACAAATGTGATTGAGCCCCTATATGTGTTCAGCATTGTACTATGTGTGACATAAAAGTGTGAACAAAACCTTTGATCTTAAGTTGCTTAAAATCTAATTGTAGAGATGAGATTAATTTAGGGGGTACATAGGAGTGTTGTCTGAGGTATATACTGTAAAGATAAATGTTGCAGTAGAGACCTGATGCAATAGAAGGGACATAAATGTACACAAAAGGGGGAACTTGGAGGTTGGTGGTGGAGGATGGGGGGAGGAGGTGAAAAGAGTCATTGGGAAATGAGTAGTGCTAGAAGAAAGGCATTTCTGCTCTCCTTATGAGAATCTCCATGAATTTGAGAGAAAAAATATGCAGAGAAGGCACTGGGGAGATGTATCATTGAAGGGCCAGGAAAGGAAAGCATAGTCTTTGGCAGCTCTGAGCCACATGTTGCTTGGATTTGGGGGACTTGCGTGGGAGCTCTGTCTGCCAAGTGTATCCTGCTTGGATGGCTGACCTGATGGCCATCACCTTCACACAGCAGGCACAATTCTGATCCACACTTCTTATCAGTATGAAACCTGGAATTGTGTGTACTGTAAAACTCAACTTCATCATATGAAAATCCACACCTAGACTTTAGAAGATGTTGCCAATGCTATGTCTGTGTTAGGCTCACATAGATGTTTTTCTATTTAGGGGATATTGCAGCACTTGTTTGGGGGAAAAATAAAAGGTTATTTTACTTCTTTGGGCAAAAGATGTCACTGCTTCCACTTGACCAGTAAGAATGAGAAAACTTGGGCCCTAGTCTGCCATGTACAAACAAGAAACTTCTAATAGCTTTAGCTGTCTGACTCTCAATTTTAGCATCTGTAAAAGAGGGATTTTTGCCCAATACAGCTTCAAAGACCCTCCAAATAAAAGACTTGGAGCAGAAGGAAAGGAAATGAAGAGACCAAACTTGGCCCCTTCAGGCAAGGAAGGTCTAGGGGCATGTGATCTGGTATAAGATGCAGATAGGGCCTACGAGCTGGACTTGGTCAGACCTCCACAGAGAAAAGGGAACTTGCTGGTAGTATTGCCCTTTGGGGCTGCACAAATGACAAACACACACAATATATATGTATATTAAAGACAATTAGGATAGGAGGTCAGTATTGACACAGGGTGACCCACTCTTGTGAGGAACACAGTTCAAGACCCAGGAGAAGGCACATCTCTTCCCCTTTGTCCTCTAAACCGCATCTGAAACCACAAGGGTTTGTGGCTTGTGCCACCATCTGTGTAAAAGACAGTGTCGTGGGGTGCAGGGAGGATTTGAGTGGTAGAAACACTTAGGTAAGAGAAAAGACTAACTTGTCAAATCCTTCCTCTCAGATAGTGTGAATGCTATAGATCTTTTCATAATGAAGTATCATTTCCCGGTAGCGCCAAGTATCCATTTTCTTGCTTCTCTTTGTATTCAAGTTTGGTTCCAAAGACACTCAGGAGATAGCACAGTATTTGCTGCAGTTGCATGGGGTAGAAAAAGAACATTTTGCAATAATTTATATCATTCTTAAAATTGTGTATGTAAGTCTAGATGCAACCTTCAGGAAGCATGATATTTATTCTTTGCATTAATGACTAGATTCTAAGCATTAGAATTGCAAGTAATTTTAGTTTTATCAAAATGTTTAATAAGATGTCATTACATTTTTAAAAAATTAAATGAAAACTTTATTTAAACTGTTTAAAAATTCTCTGAGGGCAGCAGCTAAGATAATGGTGGCAACGTGATAAATAAACAGAAAGATTTATCATCTAGGATACTGGCCAATTTTTTAAAAAATTGCATTTGTCATGTTTAGCACACATTTGAATTTGTTACTAGGAGATGTGGTGTCAACCTTTTGTTTCGATAGCAATTCAAAGATGATATACAATATTTTCAGAATCTTCCCAAAGATGAATTACTTCACTGAAACAAGGTGATGACCTTAAAATCACTCTTGGACATATGATAGAAATGCTGCTTAAATGCTGTTTAAGCAACTAAGTTTAATTTAGATAAGACACAAGATGTGCCACAAAAGTTAATTAAGCAATAGAAGAACTTCAAATAAAATATAAGTCAGATCTTTGGAGAGAAATTAAATTTTTTTTTTTAGAAATAGAGTCTCGCTCTGTCACCCAGGCTGGAGTGCAGTGGCACAATCTTGGCTCACTGCAACCTCCGCCTCCAGGGTTCAAGTGATTCTTCTGTCTCAGCCTCCTGAGTAGCTGGGTCTACAGGCACATGTCACCATGCCTGGCTAATTTTTGTAATTTTAGTAGAGACGGGGTTTCACCATATTGGTCAGGCTGGTCTGGAACTTCTGACCTCAGGTGATCCACCCACCTCGGCCTCCCAAAGTGCTGGGATTATAGGCATGAGCCACCACACCCTGCCTGAAAAATTTAATTTTTAATTGATGCTATCCACAGTTATTTGAAGCGAACTGTTTATTGTTACTAATAATATTATCAAAAATTAACAAAAAATTTCAAATAGACCTAAGTTTGGCTATTTCATTTTTAAAAGGGCTAAAAAGTATTTTATAAAATTTTAGCAAAGTGTTTTTTTCTAAGTCAAAATTTCTTGTAAAATAAGAAACAAAAGTATTGTTCCAATAAAATGTAAGGACATTTGAGCAAGGAAATGAAAATGTTTACCTATTAAGGAGATTACTCATGTATAAATAATTCCCAACAATTTATAATTTCAATAGGAACCATGTTTCTGGCCATTGTAGATCAGAGTACACAGGGTACAATCTTCTGCTTTTTTTATTTTTCTGAGACAGGGCCTTGCTCTGACACTCAGGCTAGAGGCAGTGGTGCCACCATAGTTCACTGTAACGTCAAACTCCCAGGCTCAAATGATCCTCCCATCTCAGCTTCCTGAGTAGCTGGGACAATAGGCAGTCAGTCACCATGCCCAACTAATGGTTTATTTTTATTTTTATTTTTAGAGACAGGGTATCACTGTGTTGCCCAGGCTCAGAGTATAGTCCCAAATGAAGAGAGATTTGAATAAGTTAATAAATGCTAACTTTTCCCCTAATTTTTATTCCTTTATAATGACCCAACATTGGAAAGTTTGAAATTAAAAATGTAAGAAATATTTTATTTATTAATATCTAGATATTCCTTTAACATAGTTATGTTAAAATAATAGTAACGCATTTAATATTAAAATAGATTGTATGTTCTGCAATAATGCTACTTTGTTACATGTGCCTGCATTACAGTTTTTGAATAATTGTTAAATTCATGTATAAAGTTCACTTCCTAACTTCAGTATTGGTTTAAGAATTTTATTTAGAATTCCAGTTGATCCTGCCTTAGCAGAGTGAAGTTTCTCCAAGTCTAAATGAACTAAATATATGTATGAACTACAATGACTTTAAAAATATTGGCTAATTTCATTAATGTCAATGAAACACACATGAAAATCTTGGTTATACCAATATAATTTGTTATTTTTTTAAATGAAGGCAAGACAAATTAATTTTATGTAATATATATAATAGCTAATGAATTATGTATGGCTTTATTACACATCCAAGTGTCATCAGCTCATCAACAGAGCACCTAGACATGCACAATAATAATTAATTCAGTCATCTTTGATATTTTGCTGACTGCCAGTCACATAAAACACATAGCTTTACACACATTTTCTCAATTTTGTCATTATGAATATTTGTCAAGGTAAGAGACAACATAATTTATTTAACAGTTTTTTAGCTTTATTTATAACTTCTAAATATTTAGACATGTGATCTATAGGCCTCCATTTGTTCTCTTGCCTTGGGCCTCACAAATATTAGGAGCGGGTCCTCTGCCTGGAGGGGAAGTAGAATCAACCTTGGGCCCCACCCTCCCCTGGTGTGTCAACCTAAAGATGACACCAGAGAGGCCCTTGGGTGCAGCTGGGCAGGCCAAGTTAAGATTTCACATACCTTCCCCTTTACCAGCAGGAGGCACATACACGTCCCTCCCCACATTCTCACTGATGTCCAACAATCTTTAACAAGAGCATAAACCTTCACAGTAACATTTAAAAATGCAAATGCACAATTAAGGTGACACCTTAATGTGAATGACTTTTAGCTGGTATAATTAGTCTTCCAGTTCCTCATCCTCTGGAATTACTCCTTAATGAAGAGTGTACTATTTCACCATAGGGTGGTCCTCATGTCCAGCTGGTAATGTTTGGTTTGGAGATGGGAGAAAAGGGGAATTGAGGAGTTGAGAGAAGTCTTAAATATAGGAAGGATTTTCCTGGCAGATTATATTGAAACTGCTTGCAGTGACACAGTGGATGGTTATTCTAACTGTGGTCAAAGGTGCTCACTTGAGCGGTAAGTAGGCACTGGAATCCAACTCTTGTTCTGCTCATCAAGCCGTATACATTGATCCCAGGTAGAGTCAGCTCAAAGGGTGCACCTTCCTCTTGTTTTTGCAAAGGCTCTGTGGGCCAGTTGTGGCCTTATCTTCATGTTCCAGAGGACAGAATTAGGCCCAAATGTTGAAAGTTATATGGATGCTGATTTGTAGTTAGTATAAGGAAAAGATGGCTTATGAACTTCATCTCATTTAATCCTTGTAACAGCCTTGAAAGGTAGGTACAATTACTGCCCTCACTTTACAGAAAGAAAACTGAAGCTGATAAGCAACTTTCCCAACATTCATAAGAGGCAAACGGGATGTAAATCAGGCTTTTCTAATTAAAAAAACACCCATTGTCCCATGGTCATTCTACTCTACATTATGATACCGCTTACTAAACATCTGTGCAGTCCTATGTTGTAAAGGACTGTTTGGAAGTTGGCAATTTCCCCATTTCCTTAAGTGTTTAAGAACAGGTTGAATGCACACTCATCAGATGTGTTACAAAGGGGACCCAAATATTCTGTGTAGTTGAATCAGGTGAGGACTACACAGTGTGGAATCAGTCAGGAAAATAGAAGCCACTCTATATATTTCAATATAAAGGATTTTAATGCAGAGAATTAGAGGCATACCAACTATTGAAAAAGTTGGGGGAACCAAAATCCTGAGAATTATGGCCTCTCCCCTCCAACCTTTCAAGCCTCAAAGGAATGTTTGTTATTGGAAGAGATGCTGACTCTGACCAGGGACCACATGGAGAAGGAGATGCTGGGAAATGTAATTCCTGACTAGAAGCAGGTGATGGTGAAACAGAGTTGACAACAGACACTCCAGCAAAATCCTGAAGCCCCTTCCCACCATAATGATGTAGTGTTTTATGATGTGAACTTCCTTGTTTTATAGAGAGTTGGAAGTTAAAAGTAACAAGGGCTCTTGACACCGTGCAAAGATACAGCACAAAATGATATAGCTGAAACTATAGGTACATTTTCATGTCATCATTTTGCCTAAGATTTGAGCACCTTAAACTGGGCTGGGCCAAGGAAAACCAGGTAGCTGTAAAACCAGGCCTGCTCCTCAGATTTTAGAAAAATTAGTTTTTACATAAAGGATTATGTTCATAGGAAATATATTATGAGTAGCAATAGTTAGGAGGCTATCTTTATGTGTGGTAAAACAGAATTTAGCATGGAAGGAACCTAGATGCTATTTGGTTCCAGATAACCTAAACCACTTCTCATTTACCTATTAAGGAGATTATTCATGTATAAATAATTTCCAATAATTTGTAATTTCCACAGGAAACATGGACATCTCTGAGAGGGTGATTGGGAGATGTGAGTAGTAACAGCACACCTTCCACTGAGAATCCTGGCTAACTGCAGACAGGGAGGAATTGTGGCAAGCAGGGCAATGATAACGAACTTGCAGAGCTACCTCTTTAGAGTTCAAGGCCTACCAATTTGCCCAACTTGCTGGTTGACAACACCTCTATTTTACTGCAACAGCCAAGGGAGGTTAAGGGACTAAGTAAAATCACAATCAACTTAATAGCAGACTCGAGATTGGAATTCAAATGTCCTGATACTCAGCCTGAGATGCTTTCTATGATAGCATCCTCTGCCTAGCAATCATAGATCAATCAATCCATCATCTATCCACCTGTCTATCTATCCTTCTATTCTTTCCTCTGTCTATGCCTCTATTATTCTACATCCATCTAGTCATCCAGCTGGGTAATCTCTCCTTTCATGCATCCATGTATGTGCCTGAGACTCTATGAAGATATGAGAAGGCATCTATTTCCCTTTCTAGAGTTAATGGAAGAAGGGAAGTAGGAAATGGGGGAGCTATTGATTTTTGTTTGTTTGTTTTGGCTCCTACCTGAGTAAAGAAAAAGGTTTTAGTCTATAACACAGCATCATAACAATGGCAGGACCTATGAATTTTTCCAAGAGGTAATTCCAGGCTAAAGAGAATGTATTTGAAAAACAGCCCAGTGTGCTGCAATATTAAAACAGTAGGCCACTATAGTTACAATATACCAGCTATTGATAATGAGATTACAGACTCCCGCCTACAAGCGTTCTCCCTTCTGTGTCCCAGTACTCAATTTTGTTGCTGGAGTGAGGGCCTTGGTGGTGTGAGCGAGCAAGTCTTTTGCTTACATTTGGCGAAAGAACTCTTGCTGCTTGGTAAGTATTAGTCAAGCCACATAGTCTTAGATCACCTTAGGAAACAAATCCTTAAAATAACTTGGTTGAAGTTAGAAAATCATGTCACTATTTACATATCTGAATCTAATCATGCTATTTATGCATATGGTTTGTTTATTGTATTGAAAGAGCTGTTCTCTTCTGCCAAGCCTTAGGGGAACATTAATCAAATTCATTAATTACTAAACATATGGCTTACATCTGAAATATTTTGCTTGAATTTGGAGGCTTGAATGTTTTTTTTTTTTTTTTGAGATAGAGTCTCGCTGTGTCCCCCAGGCTGGAGTGCAATGGCGTGATCTCTGCTCACTGCAAGCTCCGCCTCCCGGGTTCACGTCATTTTCCTGCCTCAGCCTCCCAAATAGCTGGGACTACAGGCGCCCGCCACCGCACCTGGCTAATTTTTTGTATTTTTAGTAGAGACGGGGTTTCGCTGTGTTAGCCAGGATGGTCTCTATCTCCCGACCTCGTGATCCGCCCGTCTTGGCCTCCCAAAGTGCTGGGATTACAGGCGTGAGCCACTGCGCCCGGCCTGGAGGCTGAATTTTAAGAGGCACTTTGACTAACTAGAGTGTGTTCTGAAGTGGTCAGGATTAATAATCATAATAAAATATAATTTAAAAAACACTGTGTTCTGTGCTAAGCACGTTACATGGGTCGTTACATTTTTATTCCTCACTGTATTTTACCTTTGAGCATGTTGAGGATTAGAAAGCTTGAGTTGCCAAAGGTCATATAGTGAGTTGCTGAGGTCACATATGGGCCCTGACGCCAGAACCTGAGCTTTATCCACTCACTGTACTGTGAGGAAACTGGAAACCATCTCCTACCAGAAGCTGTAGAAGAACTGAGAATGTCTGTGCTGATGAAGAACTAAGACCAGTGGAGCAAGTCATGGAATGCCACATTCTATCTCAATAGAAGGAAGCTTCCCTCCCTTAGAATTCAGCATTCAAGCAAAAGGCAAGAGATCCCTTTTTTAAGGACTGGATAAAAGATTTTAACATTAAGATATGCTGAATCTATGCTTTTTTGTTGTTGGTTTGTTTGTTTGTTTTGTTTTGTTTTTCGAGACAAAGTCTCTCTCTGTCGCACACGCTGGGGTGCAGTGGCGCGATCTTGGCTCACTGCAACCTCCCGGGTTCAAGCGATTCTCCTGCCTCAGCCTCCCGAGTAGCTGGGACTACTGATGCGCGTCACCATGCCCAACTAATTTTTGTATTCTTAGTAGAGACCCGGTTTCGCCACGTTGGCCAGGCTGGTCTCAAACTCCTGACCTCGGGTGATCCACCCGCCTCAGCCTCCCAAAGTGCTGGTACAGGCACGAGCCACTGCACCCAGCCGATATGCTGAATCTATGAAGTGAGCAAAATAGAACAGACAGCCAAATTATTGGTTTCATTTCTGCTTACTACCAGAAAAACAAAAATCTCTAATTCCTAGTATTTTTCTTAAAAGTTGACTACAGGGTGAATGCCAGATTTAGGCCCACCTTCTCCAAACGTGTCAACTATCTTTTTTATGTTACTCAGTTGTTGAAACGATATAATTCTTAGATCTGACCCTTAGATTCCTACCTCACAATTTTTTTTTTTTTTTTACTTTTACTTTTGAGACATGGCAGGGTTTTGTGCTGTCACCCAGACTGAAGGTCAGTGGTATAACTATAGCTCACTGCAACCTCAAAACCCTGGGATAAAGAGATCTTCCTGCCTGAGCCTCCTGAGTAGCTCGGACTACAGGGCCATGCCACCAAGCCTGTCCAATTTGCCTCACATACTGTTCTCAGGATTGAATGAGTTAATGTATATGGAGGGCTTTATATCTCTCACATGTGAGAGATCAGCAGAAACAAAATGTATGTTAAGTCTCCTCAATTTTTTTTCTATATAATGATACAGATCAACCCTTAAAGCTACTGAATCAATCAGATATCTCTCTAGTAAATATGGTCACATGAATATATTCAAGGCCGTCACTGCTAGTAATGATATTTACGCAATCAAGACTAGTAGTACAAAGTACTTTTAAAGAATTATACTCTAATATTAGAAAGTTCTTTTTATCTTATATGTAAAGTCTTCCCTCAAACTCTGGTCCAGGCAAAATAAATGACTTTCATGTTTTGATTTTGCCATAAATTTTAGTGTATCTATTCCACATCCTGTCTTTCCAGCTGCCTGGAACACTTTTACCTCTCCTCCTTTCTCCATCTCCCTTTCTCCAGCCAATATCTACTTATCCTTTAGGCCCTTCCCTTAGGGGTACTTTTCTCCAGGAAGCACTCCCTAACACTTTGTGCCATCTCTGGGCTTGGTTAGATGTCCCTCCCCTGTGCTCCCATGGCCATGTGTAATATTACAACCATTCTACGTATCAACTCCCTTGTAACACAATTATTGTATTCTCTCTTTTCTCCAGCCTATAAAGTCTGGCAACTCAGGGATTACCTATTTTGTTCATGATTGTATCCTTAGGGATACAGTCCCTAAGTGATTGAGATTGTGTTCTCGGATTGGGATTGGAAATGTGTCTGGCACATTTGTGGAATGAATAACATGTAACATATAATATTTTTCTTTTTTTTTTGAGACAGAATCTTGCTCTGTTGCCAGACCGGAGTGCAATGGCGCTATCGCAGCTCACTGCAACCTCAGCCTCCCCGGTTCAAGCAATTCTCCTGCCTCAGCCTCCCCAGTAGCTGGGACTATAGGCGCATGCACCACCACACCTGGCTAATTTTTTGTATTTTAGTAGAGATGGGGTTTCACCATGTTGGCCAAGATGGTCTCGATCTCCTGACCTTGTGATCCGCCCGCCTCGGCCTCCCAAAGTGCTGCAATTACAGGTGTGAGCCACCGCACCTGGCCATAATCATTTTTTTTCTAATGTGAAAACAGAATTCCATTAAATTAATGACTTACCCAAGATCTCAGGGTGTCAATGTAGCTCTCTACAAATCAGCTTGTGTATGCATCTTTACTATATTAATTTTTTTCTTTTTGCTCAAGAAGCACCACATACGCCATGCCAGAATTGTTGCCATTTCGGCAATGAAATGTTCAAACACTGAACTATACTCCCTATTGCCGTTTCTGAATAGAGAATGGCACATTCACTAAAGTTTAACTGTATGACTAAATAAAGCAAGTGTTTGATGATGGTTGTTGAGTTGTACTTTGTGTAACTGAATGGATTTACTAAACATTTGCATTTGGGTTAACTAGCAGAATAGAATGTACTAAATATCAAACCAGAGCAAGCAGGTAAGTGAAGAAAAGAGGGCTACCTCCCAGAGCCAAGAAGGAAAGAGATGGCCATATCTTCAACCAGTAGTGTTGATAGTTAATATATTCTGGTCCCAAATCTTACAATTTGGGTTACAGAAAGGTCAGATTATAAAAGTCTTTTGTATAGCTAGCTGGAAAAAAAATGCTCTATAACTCAAGATTATATTTAACCTTTGATATATCTATTCAAGTATTCTTTCTTTGGTTTTTAGAAATGGGTTAACATTTGCTATTATTTTTTCCACATAAAAATAATGACCATAAAAATATAAATCAAGTTCAGCAGTAGTATCCAGTTCTGTAACCCCTTGTCTAAGAAACTACTGAAAGGGTGGTGAAGTGAAGTAAAACTGTCATTTCTTTTCTCCCAAGTCACAAAATTGTCATATGGGGGAGAACTATAGTCAATTCTAGCAACTATAACTTGGTTGAAATCAGTGCCTCTGTGTGTGTGTGTGTGTGTGTGTGTGTGTGTATTTCATTAGTTACTAATCCACCTATGAAATATCCAAAGTATCTCCTGCAAATCTCTTCTTGGGACAATTTTCAGTGTCATAAATAGAGAAAAATATCAACATCTATATTTGCAATTTGTTTCATTATAAGTTGAACTAACTATACGGAGCTATACCGTATCTGAAACACTATAATAAAAAACAGAAGTATCTTAAACTCTGTGCAAACACAAAGGGGCTAAATTAAAGTGTCTGTTCATCTATCACTTTACATGGTGAGGAATAACAAACAGCTGATCATTCATCTGCCATTTTCTTCATGAGCAAAGTAAAAAAAAAAAGATAACTCACCTTTCAAATGAAGACATTTCCTAAGAAATCAACAGTCATAGATTATACCGGTGTACATGTATGTAAATAAATGTGTCTTTGGACGTACATCTATATTTCTACCTGAGTATAAAATTTTGAATACCCTTCTCATCACCACCAATCCCCCCTCCTTTTTTACAAGAAAGAATTTTGAAAAATAGTTCTTAAATCTTTGTATAAAATTCATGAGGATTCACAAACTTTTTTGTTATCTGATTGATAATATAATTTGTGAATTGAGTTCCCAGTCTAAAATGAAAAATATTTATAAGCTTAAAAAGGAGAAAAGGTGGAGGAAGCCAAAGTGGAAATGAGGGGTGAAAGAACTTTCTCCTTGCACCATGAAAATACATACACATATTCATAACCAAACATGTGTACGTTTACAAATGAGTGGCCTTCAAAATAATATTGAAAAAAAATGAAGTAAATGAAAATGTGTTGTAAATTAACTGTCCAGAAAAAGATAATTACATTATTGTATTAAGACATTACATTATTGTATTAACAGGGGCATTTTAGTTACTTTTTCCACCTGCTTAGAATCAAGGCATGCTATCATGAATTTCAATAAAAATAAAAAAACTATTAAAAGATAGAAAGCTGACAAATTTGATTTGCTTGGATACTGAACTCCAAATAAACATGTTGTTTGAACTCTGCCTGGTGTACTGCTGCTGCCAGGAAGTATTAAAGTAGTAGCAAATGGTCAATATGTGCTTACATAGCACATATCAGGCTTATAGCAAGAATGTTCTACTCTTAGAAAATTATATTGTTAAAAACAGTGACAAACCTTGAGTAGCCCCTTCAAATCCACAAAGACATTGGAGGAACTGAAGCATACTTATAATAAAACCAGGATTTCTAAAATAGAGAGAAGCTCAAGCTCATGTAGCATCTTGCCAAGTAATCATATAAAAATGATTACACAAATTTCCAGCAATAAATTCCCTGTGCATTTGCAGAGAGAGCACATAGGGAAGGAAATAAGCACATCTTTAGAGCCAGACTTTTATCTATCAGACTCTTCTATGGAGCCTTTATAATCATTTGTTTCCCCTTTTCTCCCCCTTTAATGTTCTTTCTGAACAGATTTTGAGAAGCCCTTGAAATGGGAAACGTAAACTTAAATCCAGACTTAGAGCCAGGATCCATTTCTTGACAATGAAAAAGGGGAAAAAATCATCCCAAACTTGCTTGTCACTATCCAAGCAAATATCCTATCTATCGTAAGAACTGCGGTTCCTAGGTAACAGATTAGGCACATCAATAAAATACTGTAACCACAGTTTGAGACAAATGCCCTGATATGTATAAGGTCAGAGGTTGACCAAGGTCACATAGAATCCTGACCATATTTATCACTGGCCAAGCTTCAAACCGAGTTTTAAATTTTGTCAGACATAAAAAAACAAACAACAACAACAACAACAACAAAAACTGCTACCAGATGGTGTCAAGATAATTCCTCTCTGTGTTAAAAACACACGCTTAGATACAGTCAATAGTAAAAATCAAATAATTAGTCCAAACACCATATATACCTGGCACCATTCCTACTACAAGTTAGGAGGTACATTATTATAATTTCTGTGTCTCTCCAATTAAGACAGCCCATCCAACTAATATAGAGTAACCATTGTAGCCTACTAATGCAATTAGCGAATTGATTATTTTCTAGAGCATAGATCATCCCAAGACAACAGGAAGAGACAGAATGTTATTTCAAATAGAAATTTTACTTCCAACTGCAAGAGATTCTAGAAGCTCACTCCCTGTCACTCCCACCTCTGCCTCGTACCTCCTTTGATTAAAAGAAAACTTGTTCATATTTTAGGATGTTTAGTGCCTACCATACAAAAGAACCCCCAAATTATAAATCCCCATAGTTTGTGGCTAAACTCCATTCTTCAATTAATAAGAAAATGCAGTACAAATGTGTGGAAACTCCTCAGATGTGAGAAACCATATGCCATTGGTTCACAAAGTAAAAAGTAAAAGCAGAAAGAGACTTTAGGAAGGAGGGTATTAATATGTCCAAATTAGTAAAATAAACAGAAAAATTGTTATGTGTTAGAAAGCACAAGGATGTATGTTATTACTAATTAATTTGTAGTATGTTTGCTTTAAAACAGTTTTTGAAAACATAAATGATTACATTTAATGATGACAAATATTTCTTTAGCTCTGGTCTGTTGTGGCATTTCACTGAGTAGGGGAGAGATCTAGAATCACAATTCTTCTAGCTGTTAAGATGAAATTCACATTCTATCTTAAAATGTGGATCTGAAGGGGAACAGATGAATCCCAGCAATGGTCATTTGTAGATGTAGAATATCATAAAATGCTAGCGGAAATTCTTCTGTTTGAATCATTCTGGGTACCCAGAATTCCTATCAGGAATAATTAGGGTTCCTATTTTCCCCATGAGTCCTGCCTACTGCACTGCCAGAGAGAAAGCATCATGTAATTTTAATTATCAAGCCTACTGCAAAGCAAAGTTTTCTTGCTAGGAAGAGGCCAAATTATGGGACTTCTTGCATTTGGGTTCATTTCCTAGAAAAGCATCACTTTGGATAGGGCTATTCTTCCCCCACACCTCAGTGAAGCACAATAAAGATTTTATTCTATGCTCCAATAATCATTGGCAAGAGGATGATGCCTCCTTCTGTCATCACACAGGAAAAAGCACATGAAGAGGATCCCAGGAATCAGGAAGATGGGGTAAAGTGAGGTCACAACTGGCAACAGAAAACCATCCAGTCTTTGAAC
>NC_065578.1:89834698-89952198 GCF_024542745.1 Macaca thibetana thibetana | reverse complement strand
CCTGGGTAGGCTATCTTGGACTCGGTTCCTCAGATTCTCCCCGCAAAGCCGGAGAGGCCGGGGCGGTTCTGGGCGCCTGGCCCAGAGTCGCCAGCCTAGTTCGGGAAAGGAAGCCGCGCCAGGACCTCTGGCGCGGGGCAGAGAGTTGACTGAGGGCAGCTCCCCAGTGGTCTCCGGTACGTCCTCTGGCCACCGGGACATGAAGACCTAGGCCCGGGTTCGAGGGCCGCGGCAATCTCCGAGGAAGGTGGGCCGGACCTGGGATGCAGAATACATCTCATTGGGCGCCTCCATCTCCCCGAAGACTTTCCGCGTTTCCTCGGCCTCCTTGTCCCAGCCGCTGGCCTGTCATCTTCTGCCCGAGGCTCAGCTTGGGACTCCAAGGTGGCCGGAGTCAGCACCATGCCTGGGACGTCTGACCCAAGCAGCAAAGGAGCAGGAAGGAGAACCTCTGGAGGAAGCGCAGGCAGCCATGCGGAGGGCGGGGAGGAAAAGCATATTTATTGGATTGGCATTTCTCTTAACAGAGCTCTTCCCTAATGATATTTACTTAACTGTATTTGACAGCAGTTACGAACACATCTCCGGTAAACAGGATCTATACTCCTTGCGCCTACAACTGCCTGTCAGTTCCTAAGCCAATCGCAGTAATAACCGCTGGATCATTTTAAATGTGGCTAAAACCGACGTTGGACAAAATCAATCTGCCATATGCTGGCTCTGAAGGAAATCACTTGCACAGTTTGACGAATTGCTTGCAGTCCCTCCAGCAATCCATAACTCGCTCTCTTTCTTCTTCTTCCCTCTCTGTCTGCACCCCCATCTCTCCCCTTTTCCTCGGAGCTCCTTCCTCCATTTTACCCTTTCTCGCAGATTCCAGGTAATCCGAAATGGCACTGACCCTTCTCATTCTCCGATTACCTCTCTGAAGCATGAACTTGGGATAAAATCACACATCAGAAAATTCGCCGTAATTATTTTGCGATGCTATCAGTACCGATCAATCACGCGCGCGGCCCAGTGCTGGAATGCCTGGCGCAGCCCGGGACGCGGACCCGCGTCCCGCCTGACTGACAGTTTTGGTAATTAAGTGATTGTATAGACCTCTCCGACTGTTCTAACAACCTTGTCAGGGCCTGTCTGTGGACAGAACAAGCTGAAATCAATGTGCTTCCTGCTCTCTGAGCAGTTCTGATCGTGTACTCAGACTGATCGGGGAGGAGGAATCTGACAAAAGGAAAACAGCAGCTCTAAACGATCAGATTAGGGGGAGTAGGTAGAAAGTTTACTTCTTTGGTGGGGAGGGAAGAGCGAGAGACACGCACCAGATAACGAGAGCTTCGCTGAGCTGGACAGCTGGCCCTGGGTGGAGCGAGAGGCTCTGCGCCTGTTACCCTCGGCCCCCAGGCAGGACTGGCGGTACTTTCCTCCCGCCCCCAAGGGGGTGCAGAGGCCTTCCGGGTTGTTGCTGATGGGCTCTGCCCGGCAGCGGACAGCAGCGTCCCCGTACGCCACAGCCACAACTCGGCAGTACAATCGTTTTCGCCCGGATTAGAGCCAGAGACTGGTGGCTCAGTGTAAATGTCACGCAGCAGCTTTTAATAAATGAATGTTCAGATTGTTAGATTGCGAAGTACATTGTGAGTTCTGTGCGCCTCTCCCCAACCCTTCCCAATCCGGCTTCGAATTCCCCCATCCCCCCATTCCAGCACACACATCACACCTCGGCGCAAGTTACAAATATGTTACATATTCAGAGTGATCTCGCCACGGCGCCTGCGGGAGGGGTACTCTCAGAGTTTAACATCTACCTCGCCGAGGTCTGCGGGGCGCCTGGGCCGACCGCTGGCACCAGGAACAGGAAAAAGACCTGACGGGACCTGCTCTGCGGAGGCATCTTTTACAAGCCCACCCTGGAATCTCTGAAAGAAATTCCCTTTGGGAAGAGGGTCCTGAAAGCGCAGAGCTAGGAGGCGGGACTTCCAGTTCTCCGCGTAGGGGCTCCAGTTAAGAGTATTTTAATTGTTTCACACTGGCCCTCCCAAATCTTAAAAACCTAACCAATTGAAGGCGCGCACACACAAAAGGGGGAAGGGAAGCAAAATCAATCCGCCGAGTTCAAAGCGCCGTGTCGCTAGAGGAGGCTGCAGGGTGCTCGGCGCAGGGCCGAGTGCGCAGCGTAGGGCCACATCCACCGCGCCGAGACTGCGGGCTCCCACCCGTTAGACATCCAGTGGGCTGTGTGTGTTTGTGTGCGTGGTGGGGGGCGTCACGCCCTAATCCAGCCCGCCGCTTGCCTGTCTCTCCTCCCCTGCCAGCCAGCAGCCGCCCATCCTTAGAGAGAAAAATGTGAGTGTGAGCACATTACGCACCATTAGGGACACACTACGGTTTTAATGTGGCCTAATTAGTGCCGCTAACCGAACAAATATTATTATATTGAATAATGATAATACGATGAAAATATTAATGCTTTTGAACTTTGCACGTGGGAGCCGTTCTCTCAATTCTCCTGGGACACCCCAAGCACGCTCAGACCCACCAGCAGATGCGGTCGGGCGCACCTCCAGGAAGGCGAGCCCACAGCTCAAGACATACATGTGTCATCGCAGGCACAGAAACAACACCCCGGGCCACGCCACAAGTCCCCCACCCACACATCGTCCACCACGCAAAAGACCTTCTTCCAATGGCATTCTCTTTTTCTCTGTAAGAGGCGGTAAAAAGCAAACCAGACAGGAGTCCGCTAGGGTCTCTCTTTTCTGCACTTCTACTCGGCACCCCAGGAATGTTGCAGTGGGCGCTCCGAGGGTGTTTAGTCTTAACAGTGGCCGCCAGGCAGGTGGAGTTGCGGAAGAAGGACCCACTCAATTAGCATTTAAATTCACAGCCCCTTCTTATTGCCAAATGTTTCTCCCCCGGGTATTTGGTGAAAAACAGGAATTTAACAATTAGGAAATGCGGAAGGCTGCTCAAAATGCGGGTTCGAAATCTTAATTCTCTTACCGATTTTGGAGGGCCAGGGGGGTGGGGAAGCGCGCGTGGGCCGGATGGGAGGCACGTCTTGGCTGGCGTGCACCCTCGTCCCCGACGCCCAGCACACCACCTCACTCTTCCCTCCTTGCATCCCCATCACCTTCTCATGGAGCCCCGGGAGACAGAGCCACAGGAGGGTTGGCAGTCCTGTTCTTGCTGCCTGAAGGCAGGTCCAGCTCTTTCGTGGTTGCTGAGCTGCACCAGGGCCAGGGCCTAAGCAGGGTTTTCAGAATGAGGCGTTGGGTGTGTTCTGAGAAATAGGGATACAGGATCCCGGCCCTAGAGCGCCCCCCTCGGGTTGAACTGCCTTCTACCCCTGCTGGGGGCCCACAGGTCACATCCCCGCGCTTTGTGGGAGTTCCTTCCAGGAGGAAACGTCCGTGTTAGCTGCTGCTGAATGAGTTGTTCTTCCACGCAACTATTTACTCCCTGGGCGGTGTGTCTGGACCAGAAGTCGCCGCTTAGGCACTTGTCCAGTGGCGTATTCTGTAGACCTGGGAGAGACTGAGAAAGCTGACAGAGACTGCGCCCCACCTCCGCGCCCCTCTGCCTCGCACGGTATCTGGGAACGTGGCCCCGCCTGCACCAAAGGCAGAAAACGGGGCGGGGAGCTTTCAATGTGTTCCAGTGATGGCTCTAACTTAATAAGGCGATTGATTAGCACTCAAAGTGCCGTTTTAATTAGCCGCTTGTTAATTAACATCGCAAATGAATTTATCCTTCTCTGATTGGCATCTTTGCTCAGCGCACTGAGGCTTTGGTTTCTCCTCTGCCTTGGCCCCTACATTCCCTCTTACTTAGCCTCAGGAATTGATAGGCTTCAGAGTTCTGTTTATGTATGACATGGCTGTGTCACACAGGGGCCCTTTAATTTCTCCAGGAGCCGGCCTTCAATGGACAATGGTTCAGCTTAGGAGGAGTGAAACAAAATCCTTCCCCATGTCTCCCTGGGCTCTTCCTTCAATCGCCTTCACCTTGTCACCTTCCCAATCTCCACACCTGAATTGGGCCTGCTAAGGTCACCAAACCGTCCATGATTTGAAACTCTAGAAAGAAGGAAGCAAGAGTGCGGGTGGGGAAAAGAGGATAAAGTCCTTGAGGGGACTGGATCACCTCTTGGGATCAAATCTAAGACTGTGTAACCGGTTGTATATGCTGCTGCCCAGGCCTGTAAACACGTGCAATTAGTTCCTTTTCCCTTCAAAGTGTCAAGGAGTATTTTGTCTCTTCCTGCTGGACCCAGAAGAAACCCCCTAGAGCCAACATATGTCTACAGATTGCAGCCCAGCCCTACAGTCAGGAGATTACAATTTTGGACAATTCACGGACATTTTTGTAGAGGGATTTGCACCATTTTTGTAGAGGGATTTCTCAGCTACCATAGAAATTCCTCTACATCCCACTACTTGAGATACACTCATGACTGAACACACACTTCATTTCCTTTAGAAAGCTTTACTATTCCCCCAACTTGTCCTAATGTAAGACTCCCCACTCTCTTTCTCACCCCCACTGTAGCAGGTTCTAATTTGTATCACTGTATTTATGACAGTTTTCCAGCACAAGTTCTTGTCAAACCTGAGGTGAGCTGGTGTCCCAGTCTCAAGCACCTGGCATAGAATGAGCATTCAATAATGTTTATCGATTGAGTGAATGAACAAAATGAATAAGGGAAGGAAGAAGTGAAAACAAATATAGCTACTGGGTGTTGCTTATGCTAGAAATCATTGTCACTTTTGTGTATAGTATTTAGCAAACTCTGCTTTACATTTTGTAAAGAGCTCTTACATAGAAGGTCTTATTTGGTCATTAAACTCACCCTGTTCTAAGCAAGAGCTAGTCTCCTCTTTAGTGGAGGAGGAATTTGGTAATCGAAAGGTTAAGTGCCTTGCCCACAAACACAGAAAGTGGTAAAATGAGATGAAAACTCTCTTCTCCAGCGTTCTGTACTCTACATTTCTGCTTACCTTCCTGTGGTTTGCCTCTGTACAACACACATCTAACTCCCAAGGAGAGCCAACTTCCTTCCAAACTGCTCATCTTTATAATTTGGTGAAGCTTATAGCTCTTGCAAATTGTATTACGATATCAGAACTACCTCTCAAAACTTTCATTCCACTAGAACAATTAATAATTACACAGGTTATCATTTTAACTTGTTCCTGTTAACATACTTTTCAGTTACCTCTTTTTTTCTTTCATTTTATCTTTCTCCATCTGCTCCCAACTCCACTCTCCCAGTTGCAATTTATTTAAGGGACTCAGTTCCGTTTTTTTCATATTTTTGTCTCTGTTTTCTTTTTGGTCAGCAGAGCTGCCAGGATATTTCTCTTTAATGTATTATTTTTTCTAAGTAAATATGTATCAAATTCTAAAATAGTTGAAAAGATATTGATAAATTGAAAAAAAAAAAGGAAACTTCCGACGTTTCTGTAGCTTTGAAATGGCGAGAGGTCAGACAATTGTCAGGGAGACAGCCTCAGAAGGTGCAGAGCTCATTTGTGTATCTTGCATCTTTTATAGAAAGAAACAATAGCTCCTCCCTCGGTTCGGAGCTCTTGGCGCCGCCCAGTGGAGGGAAGCGTCTTTGCACCTCATTCCCCTCACTTGGCATTGTCATCATGTGGACCCTTAAAAACGTTCAAATTAAATATGATAGGAAGAAACACTAGCTCCACGTTCATCACAATGTGTGAGTGAATTTCTTCAAAGTTAAGTTTCATTTTTAAAAAACTGAATGCCCTAGTTTAAACACAATCTCAAATACTAAATCTAGATGGTGAAAGTGGATCATAGAGAGTTTAGGAACAAAATTTGCTAAATATTCAAGTGTTTGAATCATTCTCTGAGGTGGGAAAGGAGCATCTTTGATGCTGATCGGCAGTGATGTGTCCTTCAGAGCCGGGAAGGAAAAGTTTGTTCTCTGTTACCCACAGTTGGCAATAACTGCTTTCTAGGCCAAAATTCCAAAATCTTCCAAATATTAAAAAAGTTTATTTTTTTCTCTTCCCCTTCTCTTAAGGAAATGAGGGCCTGAAAGTGACTAATTACATTTAAACTCATGTCAGTTTAGAGACTCTATTTAATTGTATTTTCAATCCAGTGAGAAAATCTAAGATTAAATCCAGTTAAGGCATTTTCTTTCATTTAGCAATATGATATATCTGCACCCTGTTGTGTTTCTGAATTGTGATTTTTTTAAAAATGAAAAGTGAATTATGTTTGCCAGAATATGCATGACTTCTTGGATGTATACATTATATACTTTCAGAAAAAAAAATGCAAGAGAGGAATGTGTCTGGGGAAAAAACAACCGAGAAAAGTTAAACAAAACTCCAGCTCTGAAAAAAGTTTTTTCATTAAGTTTGTAATTTGGTCTTCAAGTCCATTTGTGAATCTTCAGGCCACCACTAACATCGCAGCCTTGATAAAAGTTAAGGTCGTGTTTTACCCTCACCATTATTGCTACTGGAAGCTGATCTAACACCCACCCAGAGAACTCTTCTGTGATATTAACCTTTTCTTAAGAAAATATGATCTGAGACATTCACAAAGTGGGGCCTACTGGGTTCCTGTTTGCTTCGCTTTAGAGTTGTCACAAAACACGCACTCCCCTGCCCCCAACACTTCGACTTTTCTCTCTCCTTTTAAGATTTCATTTTTTCGTAGGGTCATATCTCCATCGTCTCCCCTGCCAATGCTGTGAATTATTCCAAACAAAAAAAAAAAACCCTGTCGAACCGCCTAACACAAGCTGTGCGATCAGCCTTTTGAGCTCTTGAGTCATTTTAGGCGTCGGAACAAAACAAAAACAGGCTTAAATGAATTATTTATCAAGGTCGAGAATAATTGATTTGTGCAGTGCCGTAAGTTCTGGATTTTAAATTTGTTTTATCCCCCTCCCCACTTCCCACCCTGAATACGCAGCGAGGGGAATTCGAGTTGGAACCCCCTCAGGCCTAGGAGAAAACGCAGCATATTCGGGAAGTTGGTGGATGATGATGTTGGAATGGGAAGAACCCTAATCGATATTTGAAGAGGGAAGAGTAGGTAACGTCCGCCTGCAGTCTCGGGCAGCCCTAGAGCCTTTCCCGTCCTCCCCACAGCGGTCAACTGTGACAGACGCGCGGGGTGCTTAGGCTGCGAAGCTGTGCAGCGCCGGGCCCTGCGGCTTCGGATAAGTCACCTCCGCAAGTCCACCGTCTGTGGTTCGGTAACCGCGGCCGAAGGCCGAGGCCGAGCCCGCGAGCTCTCCGGAGGGTCTCCCGGGCCAGCACTCAGTTCCCGCGCCAGAGGCGTTTGATCCAACCCAGTTCCAGCCTAGAGTGGCCCGACCCCACCGGGGGGCCCAGTCACCCGTTCCCTAGGGCCTCCCGGCACCCCTCTGGCCAGCGTCGGTCCCTGCCGGGATTGAGCACGTCCCGAGTCCCCGCCTCAGCTCACCAACCCCGACTCCTCCGCCAAACTCCCCTTGCCTTCCGAGAAGTGCGAGAGCTGCCCGGATTGTGCATCTCCTCGCCTCCGTCCCTTCAATGCCCGCTGTTCTCTCGGAACAGCCCTAGGAAAAATGGCACGAAGACGATGAGAAACAGCTCAACCCACCCTCCAAATAGTGCTGTGTTTTTTTTTCTGGGTCAAATACACCGATTTCCCTAGGAAAACGCAGGCAGGATGAGTCGGCCAGCTACCCCCTTCCGGACCCAGGGCTCACACATAAGCAGTTCCGACCGTAAGGCAAAATCTTGTCCCAGGAGGTCATTTGCCTCCCTGACACCCCTCCCTTCGTCCTCCACAGATAAAAGCTGTGGCCCAGAAAGCGACCTCCAGAACTGCAACTAAACCCCAGATTTCGGCCCAGCCTTTGGAGACGTTAAAGGCCACTCGAACATCATTCCAGACCTAGTCACGGAAGTGATGCCTGCCTCGTAGATTCATAGGGTTCTTAAAATGGTAATTTGGAGTAAAATGTAACTCAAAGAACTTTGAATCATTCATTAGCACCTTATAATTACTCTGCTAATTAGGTTGACACGGCACTTAATCAGGAGTAATATGCCGTCTTGTCACTGGCACTTCCCATTACTCTGACATTCAACAAGAGACAGGTTGGAGACGTCCTAGAGAAAATAATGCAAGTTGATACCCTCCAACGAGGCGTCAGTCATGCTCCGGGTCCCAAGCGGATCCGCAGTGACTGTTTCCTTTCCAAATGAGCGCTCGCCGAAAGGGGCCAGGGGACAGGGTTGGACGGACTGCCGGGGGGCACGGCAGGGGCGCGGGCTGCAGACCAGCCGCTATGGGTCCTGAGCTCCGCGCCCGCCCGACACCGCAGTGAACCGTAGCTGCCCTCGCCACCAGAGAACGCCTCGGGCATTAGCTCCCCTGTTCGGGAGAAAGCGTCTGGCCAGGCATTTCTTCCAGCACGGGCTCTCACTGGAGACCAGGCTGGGTCCCCGGCTTGGAGCTTCAGGTCTCGTTCTCCCCTAGAGTGCCTGGTGGACGCGGACCCGGCTGTGTTCCTCTCAGGGACCCGCCGCCCGCTGGGCCGAGCCCAAGCGCCTGGGTTCGTTGGGGGAGAAATCAGAGCCCAGAGCCTGCCCGCATGCTTATGCAAGGCTCTGGCGCCTGAAGTGACACACTTTTCTGTGAATTCCTTCAGGGATCCCCTTCCTCCTCTCTTAATGTCTTCGAACTATTCCCGCGCGCGCTGGGGGAGGCTGCGAGGGCAGCCGCGCTGGAGCCTAAAGGTAAGTCCCTACCCGTCCTCTTTTCCCTCTCTCTTCTGACTTAAGAAAACGGGCAAAGCCTTGCTACTTTTTTTTTTTTCTTTCTCCCCTTTGGTTCCCTTTCTCTGGTCTCCCTCTGATCCTTTCCCCGCCTCTCCCTTTGCCCTGCACTGGTGATTGTGGACACCGGGACCACTTGACTCGGAGTTCGGTTCAGGGATGCGGGCGCGAGGATGTGCGGCTTCTCAAAAGAGCAGCGAAGTCCGAGCCGAGTCCGCTGACCGGCTCGCGAGCGCTGCGCCTATTGGCTCCCGGCACGTCGGCGTCCCTCGCTCGCGCGGGCGCGGCCAATGGGGGCGCGGGGCCGGGCGCGCGGCCTCGGCAGCGGGGGCGCGGGCCGGCGCGGCGCGGCGCTGGGAGCGGCGGCAGTGGCCGTGACGTCACGGGAGGGGGTCGGCGCCGCCCGCGAGCAGCCGGATTACAAGCGAAAGCGCCTGGCAGCGGCCGGAGTCGCCCGGCATCGCGTCTCCGCCGCCTGCGCCGGTTCCTTCTCGCTGTCCTCTTCTTCCTCCTCCTCCTCGCGTTGCCGCGGCCGCTGCGGCCGTGTCTGCCCCGCAACTTTCCAAGAAAGTTCAGAAACTCGGCTACGGGGCTACCGAGTGGCGGGCGGCTGCCACCTCGGGAGCCGCGGGGGAGCTCTGAGGGCGCGCGGCCGCCCGGGCCTCGCCGTCGCTGCACCTGCCGCGTCCGCCGCCGCCACCGCTGCTGCCAGGTGCCAGGCTGTGGGCAGACCCCGGCAGCGGCGGCGGCGGCGGCGGCTTCGGGGTAGCTTCCCGCCGCCTGCGCTTTCGCCTGGGTCCTCCGCGTCGCCACCGCCGCGCCACGTGCGCAGTCGTTCCTGGAGCGCTAGTTCCTGGAGCGCACGTTCCGAGCTTTCTCAGAAAAATTTTTAACTACCCCCCCCGCCCCGCATCATCTTTTTTTCTTCCCACTCCTACTTTTTGCATAAGAGAAAAAAAGTTGTGTCGAAAGTATCCACCGATTGCCACTTCCCAATTACCCTTCCTTCTCTCCCCGCCCCACTTTTTTTTTTTTTTTTTTTTTTAAGCGGCGGCAACATTGTTTGGTGTTTATTTTGTTTTACGATCGATAGCTTCCTTCGCTGGTTCCGGGCGGCTGCTGAACGGCGGAGTGGCGTGGACCTCATGTAGAAATGACAACAATGGAAGGGGCCAGCGCGTCGAGTTTTGGAATAGACACGATTTTATCCAGTGCCAGTTCAGGCAGCCCGGGCATTATGAATGGAGATTTCCGTCCGCTCGGTGAGGCCAGGACCGCGGATTTTAGGAGTCAGGCCACCCCATCTCCCTGTTCGGAGATTGATACCGTAGGGACGGCGCCTTCTTCTCCTATTTCAGTCACCATGGAGCCCCCGGAGCAGCATCTGGTAGCAGACGCGACCCAGCATCATCACCACCTCCACCACAGCCAGCAGCCGCCGCCACCGGCCGCGGCCCCGACCCAAAGTTTGCAGCCTTCGCCCCAACAGCAGCCGCCGCCGCCGCCGCCACAGCAGCCGCCGCCGCCCGCCCAGCAGCTGGGCTCGGCCGCCTCGGCCCCCAGGACTTCTACGTCTTCTTTTTTAATTAAGGACATCTTGGGCGACAGCAAACCTCTGGCGGCATGTGCACCCTACAGCACCAGCGTATCCTCTCCCCACCACACCCCGAAGCAGGAGAGCAACGCAGTGCACGAGAGCTTCAGGCCAAAGCTCGAGCAGGAGGACAGCAAAACCAAACTCGACAAGCGGGAGGATTCCCAGAGCGACATCAAATGCCATGGTGAGTCCCGCCACCCAGCGCTCTTGGCTTGTCCTCCTGGTTCCCAATCTCCCCTTCAGCCTTCAGCAGATCTCTGCTGGGGAGCGATTCCGGGCGCATCTCGGGCGACTGGGCGACGGTTAAAAGACTGCAAGCTGAAGGGAGGCCTGGGCGTGAGATTTGGGGACTCTTCGAAGTTCTGTTTATTGTTAAATTTCTACCCCACAACCTTCAACGGCCATCCAACTCCTTCCTTTGTTTTACTTAATTTTAATCTATTGGGGGTTAAGGGGGGGGGGGGTGGAGGGCATCCGACAGGAAATACTTTTCGTTGATAAAAGGGATGGACTTGGGGTTTTTCTAGCTGAGACTTTGGGAATGGGAATGGGAATGTGGGGAGGTGGGAGAGAGAAACCACTTAGCTAGCGTGTATGTGATCACAACCTGGTGTTCGTTCTTTAATGCAAGTGATTTCACCCCCCACCTTATTTTCTAAACACCATCACAGGAATTATCGGTTTTAATGAAGGAAAAATTTCTGAGTTTCATGAACAGAGCAACTTGTAAAAAATTAGATCGTGGTTAGTATAGGGAAGCCCGTAAAAATTTGTAATCAGTTTCTTAAAAGCACCCTTCTTATCCTATGGCCTCAACTGAATATCTGTATCCTATGAAGATTTTTGGCCCCTTACAAGTAATTAGGAGGTAGTATTTATAAAAATAAAATCTTTTGAAATTGGATTAATCTCCTTTTTGTTAAAAAAAAAGATGACAATGGAAATTGTCCTTGAACTCCCTTTTCCCATTTTCTCCTCAGACAATTTCATAAGTAAATGTGGTAGTCTTTGCATGGGAAGAGTTTTAATATACCAGGAGCGTTTTTTCTTCCTTTACAGATACGTTGTTTTTTTATTATTGATCCTTGTTTTTTCTGGTAAAGAAATATGCTGACTGTCTGGAAGGTAGGACGTTAGCTCCTCATTTTACTATTATAGCATTAGCATAATAGTGTCCAAAACAGATGTACAGTCTGGTCTGGCGATTTTTTGTGCACCAACCTCCCCAGTGGGTCAATTAGAGAGATTATTGTTCTTCCTGCAGGGAAGATCAAGGAGCACTGCACAAACGGGTACAAACAGGGAGGGATTGACATATCGATTTCCCAGCATTTCAGTAAAAAACCAAAGTTGACAAATAGAATCCGGAAATCTCCATGCTGTCACCTGGATGGGCTCAGTGATTTTGAGCTCAACTCGGTGTTTGGGTGACATACTCTTTGTGAAACTTTAAAAGACCTGATGCAGGGTTCAGAAAGCTTGATTCCAACATTTCCCAGGTGCATCTGAAAAAGAAAAACAAACACCCATAACTTTCAGAAAACAGAAAAAAGTAAAATGAAAAAGATGCCCCCTCCTCAAAAAAAAAAAAAAAAAGAGTAGAAAGACCCTTTGAAAAGTACCAAATCAGTTAAACAAAGTCAGCATATTTCTTTACCAGAAAAACAAGGATCAATAAACAATACTGAAAACAATAAAGAAAAGGGAGAGCATCTCTCTCAATCAAGGAAACAATAACAAAATAACCCTTTTTAAAAGTTTTATTTTTAAAAATTTTTACTTTTTAATTTCCAACCATGTGAAGATCAGACCCCCTTTTAGGCCCCCTTTAGAACCTCTGAACAAGGCCCCACACTCTGCAGTCTGAAAACAGCCCTCTTCCTCCACATGGGCTAAGGCCTGAGTGTGTGTGTGTTCTGGGGGTGGCAGAGTGTAGTCCTCCGAGGCCAGTGGTTGGCTTGGGAATGTGGAAGTGTATGCCAGGAGGACACTCAGTCCTTCCCCCATTCCAGGCTAACTTACCACTGTGTCTGGGTTTCTATGGTAGGGACAAAGGAGGAAGGAGACCGGGAGATTACGAGTAGCCGTGAGAGTCCCCCTGTGAGAGCCAAGAAGCCTCGAAAAGCAAGGACAGCTTTTTCCGACCACCAGCTCAATCAACTGGAGCGTAGCTTTGAGCGGCAGAAGTACCTGAGTGTGCAGGATCGCATGGACCTGGCTGCAGCGCTCAACCTCACTGACACCCAAGTCAAGACCTGGTACCAGAACCGCAGGTAAGGGAGGCAGTTTGTGGGAACAAAGGTGTCTGGCCATTTAAGTCATGAATCTTCTTCTCTCCTGGCCTCCAGAGACTCTAAGGACTGAGAGAGACCCTGGAGTGGGCACTTGGGTGCTTTAAGGATGAGGTAGGGATGAGCCACACCCCCAAGGTGAGAGGGACCAAAGGGCAGCTGGAATTTGGACAATTTTGCACTTCTAAGTGCTTTAACAGGTGTTACTTTTCCTCTGAAACCCGAGCCGCTGGAATTCCCCCCACTTCATCCCCAAATCAATGAAGCCACACCTTCTCAAATTGAGACATCTGTGCAGCTGACACTCAGGTCCAGAGAGCCTGCGCGGTGCACCCCTTGGGCCTGCCCCAGGCTGGTTCCAAAGGTTTGTAGCTGACGACAGCAAGGCCCGGCCCAGCTATTGCTATCTCCACAGAGCTATCCCAGCCGCCTCAGCGTAAATGTCCTTGCTTTGGCCTGTGAGGCGGCTGGGAGAAGCAGGGTCCCAGCCTTGGTCAGTGTAGCTGCAGAGACTAGGAGAGCCCAGCTGGGTTAGAGTTGGTTTGGCAGCTGCAGGCTGGAGAATCGGTGGCTGGCCAAGCATCCGTACAGGGAGAAGGAGGGAGTGTGGGTCTGTCCCCTGTACTGGCTGCCTTTGCTGTCTCAACATGGAGCAAGAGTGCTGCAGAACCTTCCTGGCACTGCTCCTTCTCTAGAAGGGAAATTAAGAAAGCAAAAGTGGCTGGTAGTGCTTGCTGGGCCGAGAAGTGTAGAGCGGAACCTGGGCAATCTGAGGCAGAGGTTTCGCTGTGTTTTCAAGACTGGCACTCATCTCCTTGTCTCGATTTTCTCTCCCCCTCCTTTTCTCTCGCTTGTGTTCTAATCGTCCATAAGTGCGGTTGGAAATGCCCATCCAGTCGTCATCTTTACCATAATTTTCTGTCTCATTACATACGGTTTCAGCCACCCTAATTCTGTCGGAAAACATTAGTGTCATTTGTAGCCAATTTAAAATGGGCGACATGTTTATTAATTTGGCTGGAGCTGCCGAGTATGGATGGCCCACCAGTCCTGCGTTCCTTCATAAGTCATTTGAGCAACCGCCTGCTCTCTTCTTCCTAGCAGGGTGTGCAGTGGGGGAAGGAGGAGACTGAGAAAAGCTGATCACAGGTTTTGATTGTTACTTTCTCCCTGAGGAGGAAATATCTTGAAATGCATTTCCCCCTCAGAATGGCCAGGAGGTACTTTGCCCTTGGGAGAGCCCTCCCTCAAATGAATTCCATTTTGAGACCTTGTTGCCATCCTCCCCTTAAGCTCCCTGCCCACTGTAGGGTCCTGTCAGGCTTATGAGAGAAATATGTCTCCCAGCCCTGGGGACTGAGAGGGGCTGGGGTCCCTGACTTAGGAGTCTCTGCATCCTTTTGTTTACGGTTTCTTCTCTCTCAGCCTGTGGGGGAAGGAAGAGGGGCTGAGAGCAGACTCTTTGGGATTGCTGGGAGTGGGGGGACGTGGAAGGGAAATTAAGGAAGGAGGAAAGTGATTGCTTGTGGAAGTCTCCTTTGGCCCTAAGGAAAGTTTCCAGAAGTAGTCAAACTACAAGGGGGGCAACAGCAGAGCAGAGCTTTAGGAAAAGGCAGTGAAGCTTGTAGGATCTCATTTGTGAGGGTCTCTGCCATTGAAGGTATAATTTACAAAACTGGCTTTGGGTTTGGGTCTTTCTGGGAGCAAGGCTGGGGCAGGAGATGTAGTGCATTGCCAGTTTGAATAGGTCTCTGAGTCTTCCTGCCACCCAGGGGAGAAAGAAGGAGGAGGCAGGAAGGGGCCAGAGAAGGGGCTGGGTCTTGGTGCCTGGACCATGCCCACAGCATGCCTGCACGCCCGCTTTCTTTCAGGACCAAGTGGAAGCGGCAGACAGCGGTGGGCCTGGAATTGCTGGCCGAGGCAGGGAACTACTCAGCGCTGCAGAGGATGTTTCCATCGCCTTATTTCTATCACCCAAGCCTGCTGGGCAGCATGGACAGCACTACGGCGGCGGCGGCTGCCGCTGCCATGTACAGCAGCATGTACCGGACTCCTCCAGCACCCCATCCCCAGCTGCAGCGGCCCCTGGTGCCCCGCGTGCTCATCCACGGCCTAGGGCCTGGGGGACAGCCAGCCCTTAATCCCTTGTCCAGCCCCATCCCGGGCACCCCACACCCCCGGTGAAAACATTGCAGGAAGGCACTGCAATCCCTTCCCCATATCCCTGCCCAACCCGGACTGCTGCCCTTCCTCTCCCCGCTCCAGGCCACTAGGCCTCCCTTGCAGCCGACTCTGGAAGGCAGAGGAGTAAGAGAGAAAGATGCTTACCAGTGGGTCGGGGACCCCCAAAGAGGAGCCAGCCCTCTGCTCTCCATCTCCCCACCCCTAGAAACAGGGCTGGAAAGCTCCCCCACAGCAGTGTGACTGGCGAAAATGCTGACCCCACTCAAAGTGCGACCAGTAAGTGAAAACAACAAAAACAAAACCTCAGATTCTTTTAAAAAAATGACTTTAGGGACAAGCAGGAGGGAGGGAGGGGGGAGGGCTCAGGAGGGAAGAAAGAAGGGCACGGAGCGGAAACCGCACAGGCAGAGAGAACTGTAGATGGACAGCCAGCCTCAAGTGCTGAGGCAAAGGGCGTTGCCGAGGACATTCCGTCTGCCCCAGAGAAAAGAGGAGGGTAACTGAGAACTTTGCACTGATTTCTCATGACCTTTTTTCTTTTGGAAAAGTGGCATGCTCCATAATATGAAAAAAATGTACATTTGAAAGACTGAGTGATAAGTGATATATCATATTTATTATATGTTGTCCAAAAAGAGTCACTTATATACGTTAGTAAAAACATGATTTTTCTTTTCATGTCTTTTTGATTCAGTAAAATAAATGCTTAGACAAAAATATAGATTTTTTTGTGATTGAAAATTACAAAAATAAAGTTTATCTTTTTTTAACAAGTGATGAAATCCAAGGGAGCTGATTTTACTAAAGCAGAATGTACTATGATGAAGTGCTGACTTGGTTTAGAACGACAAATTTCTTCTGAAATATTAGGAATTTACAAAATCCGTAAAGAAGTTGGGTTGGCTTGTATAAAAGCAGCTCCATTTTTCGTGCTGGCCTCTTCGGAACCATTATTTGATAAGTGTGAGTTCCTTTCTCTTTAAGTGGATGGTTTCAAAGCAACCCAGGAGGCCCTGGGAGAAAATCTGTACTTGTAGGCTGTTGGTGCTGGCTAAGTCGGTGACCAACTTTGCTGCCGTCCTGACCTGCATAGAGGCCCCCGCTTGACCGACAGTGTGGTGATCCCTCGGTCCACTCCTCCTCCTCCGAGGGGTCCTCCTGGGGCAGCGAGGGTCCTAAGCGTTGGGCAGTGATGACAACGCCGACAGGGGCTGGGCGGCAGGCGGACTCTCCTCGGGCCTTGCAGCTGTTCTGCTGCCCGCGGCTGGGCGCCCGCGCGGTCGGACAGCCTGTGAGCGGGAGGCTGTGGGACGAGCAATTAGGATGCCCCGGGGGGACTTGGAGAGGCCCAACTAACAAACCCTTGTGGCAGCTTTGATCGTTGCCTTCTCAGTCCCTGGCGGCAGGCGTCCAGCCCCCAGCCCCATGCGAAGCCGCTTGTCCTAGTGAGTTCGTTGTGCTGCGATGCCTGGAGCTCCTTTGCAAGGGTGAACTCAGGCTGAGACTGGCTGCCAAGCCTTTTATCTGCACCCTTGGGACAGCTGGGACTGCAAAATAGGAGACCCTGCCCAGAGTGTGGAGGAGGCCCGCTGCCTGCTTTAGGAGTGTGTGTGTGTGTGTGTAAGTAAATGTTTGTAGTACCCTGGCCTAAGTCAACCATAAACACCACTCCTCACCCCCCACCAGGCTGGTTCCCCACCAGGTTCAGTGCTCAGAACTGTATGAAGGAGCCACTTAGTACAGCTACAGTTCCCAGGTTGCTCCCACTCCTCTCTAGCCCCCAGATCACTTCCCGAGTAGCCAGAGTCAGATCTCGTATGTGGGTATCCTCACATTTCTATCCTCACTCATACCCTAGTACAGTGACAAAGAGGTAATACAAGCAGCTAAAATACATCTGGACCTGGCCTCCAGCTTTCTCTGACGGTTGAACCTTAGTGTAGTTAAAAATGTGAAGTGATGTGGGAATGTATATTTAGGAGGGGTGAGAAAGAAGAAGAGAAGAAAGGTGAAATCCAGGTGGAAATTGCCTGGGGGCACCTTAATCAGATCTTGGCTAATTAGGAAGTGGTTTGCAGATTTATCTCCAGCTCATCAATTTGCTTTAAACTTGGTCTTGGTCTTGTTTGATTCTAACAAAAGGGTCTGGACTGGCCCTTCTCATGTTCTGCCTGCTTAGCTGAGACAAACTTAGACAGCTGGGCTTGGCTGGAAATTGGGCGCTGCTATGTCTAGTTAGGATGTCTAATACCTAGGCACTTAGCAGACCCTCCTTGTTTCATCTGGCAGTTGGGCTTTTTGATCAAGTTTAAACAGTTTAAAAGTGGTCTGCCTAGGCCTAAAAAGGCACTCTCCAGGGTTTGAGGGTGCTATAGTTTCTGTTTGTACTGAAATCAGGGCTGGTCAACTCTAGGCACAAGGAGGGATTTGAGAAGCCACAGAGTTCATGCCTACAAAGAATCTGTACAAAGAATTAACTCAGATCCAGGTATGAAAAACACACAAAACTACAAATCCAAACAAGGCCAGAGCACCCATTTGCTGCCAGCGGTCCCCAGCCACCTGCAGGAGGGTGGGCTGGGAAGTCTGCCCACTGCTGCTTTACACTCAAGGCTGAACTTGAACTCCTGAGGTAGACAATGCAGGGGGAAGCACTGTGCCTACAGAGACAAGATCTCTTAATTAACCTCATATTCCTCTGCTGCTAGCAATTACTCAGGATGCATTATAGTCCTCCCCAAATCCAAGTTTCTTCAAAGTCACGTTTTCTTTCACCCCCTAAATCATGCAACTGAATGTGTCAGTGTCCTTTCTAAATTTGTTTGGTTACCTGCTGTTGCGTACAAGTTGGCAGATTGGATGTTGTGGGCTGGGGGAGATTGTCCTAGGAAGAAAAGTTGGGTGGGTGCCTGGTTCCTTCCTTCCTTCCTTCCTTCCTTCCTTCCTTCCTTCCTTCCTTCCTTCCTTCCTTCCTTCCTTCCTTCCCTCCCTTTCCTTTCCTTTCCTTTCTTTTCCTTTCTTTTTCTTTTTTCTTTTCTTTTTTTCCTTTTCCTTTTTTCCTTCCTTCCTTCTTTCCTTCCTTCCTTCCTTCCTTCCTTCCTTCCTTCCTTCCTTCCTTCCTTCCTTCCTTCTTTCTTTCTTTTCTTTTTCTGCAGCAGTACTGCAAAGGGCACCTCAGCAGGTGCCCTAGTATTCAAAAGTCACTTGCTTAAAAGTCAAATGCAAACCCAACTTTTTTCTTCACAAAGGGTCCTTCTTTCCTTCTGTGCCTGCTCAACTAAATTGGGGGGTTGGCTAGGAGGTGAAGAGTGCAACCCCAGGTTTTCTGAGAAGTGAGGAACAAGGTAACAGGCAGAGGCCTATTCTCGTGGGAAATCTGGAGTTACAGAGAACCAGAGGACAGCTGTCCCTGGGAGCTGTACTCTTTTTCTTTTTTCCCACCTTCAGCTGGTGTCTGAAGGGCACTCTGTGGCTGGACTCTGTTTAGATTGCTCCTTTGATTAAGTCGAAGGCTAGAAAAACAGGGACTTTCAGTGACAATCTTTGCTTCCTACAGAAACACAGTAATACAAATGTATTTCAGAGAGACGTTTAAAGACCTACAAAGGCCTCTTAGATTTGCCAACACCAAGATCAGCTCAGGGACCCCAGCAAACCTAGCACAAATCTGTAGTAAGTGTGAAGGAAGAAGTTAACTCCCTGGCTAGCAGCCAGCTGTTCTAGCCCAAACTAGTGATTTTTCAATGAGTTGCAAAGTAGTGATTGCTTCTTGGCTCAATGCCTCCAGCAAAGATACCTACCACCCTGTATCCGTTTAATTTTGCTCCACCCCTTAAAATGAAAGCCCGCACAATGGCAAATTAGACAGCTGATTTCCTCCCTTGCAAATAAAACTGCTTACTCTCCCTCCTCCTCCCTCCCTGCCATCTGACTCCTGCCTAGGCAGCCCTTCCCCAGGAGTCTGTCGGATACCACCTCCCCTCTTTAAACAAGTGACTTGTGAGTAGTTTGTTTTGTTATATTTTTAACTTTCTAAAAATATTTGGAAAAGATCTCCCCAGGGCAAGGGAAACTTTAGTTCTTGTTAAGTCACATGGTTACAGAAATATACTGGAAGAGAGCTGCCCGTTTTTTGAAAAAACCAAGCTTGAAGTCAACATGCTTGGAAAGAATGAGACTTTTCACCACTGGTGGACATGATCGGGGCAGGGTCAAGCCTTGGAGGGAATTGATGTTTCTTTTGCATCTCTGAATTCTTGGTAGGGAATTTGGGCTTGCCCTGTACCCTGGCTGTTGACTAGAGAGAGGTGTGGGCAGATGAGTGAGTGGGGGCTTCTCCAGGATTACTCCTATGGACTCTGGAACAATATCCCCAAGCTCTTTGAGTCTCCCACTAGGTCTTTGTCCAGTCCCATTTTTGGTCATCTCCAGGCTTCTTTGCTAACATTTGTGTCTTTTTCTGGAGTTAGGGACTCTTATTAGGGTCCAGTGCTGAGTGCCCTGACTTGTTACCTCATCCGCAGGGCTGGGTAGGGGTAAGTAAGAGGGGTGTGTGGGGCTGTGGGGAGGTGTGCTTTCAGAGAAAGGGAGGTGTCATTGGCCTCTTGGATTAGAAAACCGGTCAGCTGTCTCGGGGCGATGAGATGACCCAGATGGGACTATTTCCCCCGCTCCTTCCGGCTGAATTTTGAAGGTCTCTGTCAGTTTGAGTGTTGCTGGGTGGACCGTCTCGGTTAACCTCACATTCTCAGTTTGTCTCCTCCTCTCCTTGTCTCGTCCACTGGGTCTCCCGCTCCTGGTTTCTTTCTGCTAGCACCACAGACAGCTCCCAGGGCACCCGGTGGAGCTAGGTAACCCGGGCTGGCGGGGTCCGGGTAAAGCCTAGGCTGCCGCAGCGAGCGCGTCAAGGAAGGGTCGGCGGCGCCCGGGGGGAGGTAGGCAAAGTGGTTACAAAGCACCCTCCCCGGCAGCGTTTCCTGATTAGCTCTAAGTCCAAACAGGGTCACATTCCAAAGAACAAAATCTTCAGATCAATAAAGTAATTCAGAAACCCAAAGATCTCAGGGTAAGTAGTGCTCAGTGACAGATCAACTCTAAATCGTCCCTATTTAATAAGTTATTAGTGGAAGCCGACGAGGGAGGAGTCGGGCCTCAGATCTGCGGGCTCCAAGACCTTGCGCCGTGGCTGCGACGAGGTGGCCGGCGGAACGCTTCTAACTGGCACATACTTCCTCTGTTCGCACAGCTCGGAGCGCGCTCGGCGAGCCGCCGCCTCGGCCATCGCAGGCAGAGCAGAAGCGCTCCCGAGGCAGCTGCCCTGCAGGTCGCGCTGGGCCCAGGCCCGGCTCCCCACCGCGGCTCTCAGCCCGCGCCCTCTCGATACAGATTTGGGTCTCTCCCAGCTCTTGCTACTATCGGGTCTGGGACAGCGGGTCGCCCCTGCGGGAGCTCCGCCGAAAGAAGAGGACCTTCGCGAGAGCGAGATTGAACTTGATTTACGATAAAAGGGCCCTGTCACTTTGTGGAGCTGATGGATTCCCGCCCCTACCCACCCCCATTCCCGCCGTCAGACTTGATTTTTTAGTGCAGAGGCCCTCAGTGTGGCTCTCCTCCCGCCTCCTCCTAGCGAGTCGCACACACGGCGCAGCCAGGGATTTGGCGCGGCGGCCTTGAAGCCCAGCTGCGGCGCGCCGGCTCCGCGCGGGCTCTTGCTCGGCAAGTACCCCAGCTGGGCTCCGCGCTCCTCTGCCCTCAGGACCACCCGGCCGCCACGAGTTCCTGCGCTCGGGTACAGACAGCGCTTCAGAGAGGCATGGGCGCATCAGGACAGGGGCTCTATAAGCCTGGGATGGGAATCCAGACGCTTTCAAGGACGGTGCTTGGGATAGCCTACAGAGCAGGGCCCTTCTCTCACATCTCGGTGGGCTCTGGAGGGAATATAAAGCCTTCTCCTACTGTGAAGACAATAAAATAATCTTTGCTCAGTTGGGAGCTCTTATCTGCATCCAGCTTCACTCCCACCCCTCTAAAGGCCTCATGACTGCAAATGATACCTCCTTCAGATTTCCCTTCAATTCTTGGAAGTCAACTCCTCTTTGTTGATCACCCCCTGCTTCCCCTCTGGCTCTTCTCTTCCTCCTTCCCGCTATAGTTGGAAGTACGAAAATGCTAAGTGGAATTTAGGAACCGGTAGACATATATTCAGCATTATTCGCGAGACGGGGTTTCCCTCAGAGCCTCTGGAGACTGGAGGAAGAGGTGTTCCAGGGCGCCCATTCAGGCACAGTTCATCCTCACGTGAACTAGGAGGGAAAGTTTTCTACAAAGCAATGTACATTTATAATGCTTCTTTAGGAGATAGGAATTAGATATTAGTGGTGCGTTGTTTCCTCACTCCTATAATACAAAATGAGGGTGCCTGTGGTGTAAAAGTGGTCTGCATTCTAAAATCAATCAGCTGACAGAGTGTTAGGAAATAAATGTGGAAGTCCGTGCTATTCACTTCCTACTTCAGGAAAGCTAAGTTACTTGGTGTAGTTTTCAAATGTGAGAGTCTCCCAAGCACATTAGCTAGGTTTCCTGTAGGGTGAACTGTTTTTCTAATGATTTAATTTTAACCTTTTGATTTTAAATGTATCTCCAATTTGATAAAATTGCCGTGTCATAATTTGTGAAAAATGCAAATAATGTTTGTTAGTAGCGTTGATAATCTGATTGCCCAACTTCCTCTTGAAGCAACTCTTTCCTCCCGCAGACTGGGTATCTGCAAACTGATGAGCAGAGATTCTAGATTAGATATTAAGAAAGACAGTATCCCACTGGAAATAGGGTGCATCCGAGCTGTAGCCACTTCAAAGCATCACCTTCTTATTCATCTGTCTTATTTCCTACAAATGTTCTATTAATGAAAGCTTATCAAATTGTTTCCGTTAAATTAAGAGGATTTTAACGGGACACCTACTTCCTCACTGGCCTTGAGTGAACACACTGAGGCATTGCATTAAACATGCTCATATGTGTATAGATACATAAGTTTCACATAATCTTTCATTACTATGCATTGATAGATTGGTCCAGAAAGTCACATAAAGCACAGTTGGATAATCGTGGGCATAGCACATTTCCCTTTATCTTCCTTCTTTTCTGGATTGCTTTGGAAATTTCTGGGAATCCACATTTTTGATTCCCCCACAAACTTCTCTAACATACATTAGAGCTGACCATCAAGAGCCAGTTGTTCGCACCAAACAGTTCTACTCAGCGGCTTCACGTGACTGCCCTCGCGGCTGGCTGAGCAATTGCAGGGGCTCTCCCATTGCCTTCTCTTCAGCCATTGAGTGGCAGGTACCTGGGCGTGCCTGGTTGCAGAGCCGGGGCCCAAATTTCTGTTACCCCTGTCCTCTTTCCTGTCTCCTATTATTATTTTGAGTTGAAAGTCTTCGCTCCTGCTGGCGCCTAAGGGATGATATTAGGCAGCTCCGCACAGCCCATGTTGAGTCTCATGGCCTGATTTTTCCTGCAGAAGGTACAGTGCCTCTCACATTCTGAAAGTCCTCCCACGAAGATATTTATTGGGGCACAATTAGATTAGAATTTATATATAAACATTAAGACCTTTCCACCTCATTTAGTAAAGCAACAATGACTGCTTTCATTTCAGAAACTGATAATAGACGTGATGGCCAAGGGTCTGGTGAGAAGTGTCAGGTGGGCGAATTCAAAAGAGGAAAGTTGTGGCCTGCTGGGAGACTTTTAAGACCCAAGTTTGCAGAATCCCTTCAGCGCCCCATTCCCTGCCTTCCTTGTCCTCCTGATTTTTACTTTGTTATTTCACATGTCTGGGGTGTTTTCATGTGGCCAAAGGTGACAGGTCAAACAAACATTTCCATTGAGGAATGTCAATGATGAAAAGATGACCATGTACATTTAAGCTTGTAAATGCATTGGATCTTACTATTAATTAATATTTTGGGACATAATTTAAAAACCCAACTATTCAAAACACTGCTTTTTATACACACGTGCCGCATAAGACAGTGGCATTTCAAGAAGGATCCCTTCTATTTGGCATCATGTTTTACAGGCTTTTCTTTTCTTCCCATGAATGATCTAGTCCCTTAGAGGAACATGACTGGTACTCGGTTCTGCCCAGAAATTTGGCAGAGGATATTTCTAACATCCACATTAATAAGTAATGGAATTTTAAGCAGACCTCATCTTGATCCAAACCCAGGACTGGAAGGAATCTCAAAAGTCATCTAGTTTAATACCCATTCTAAACTTCAGTTTTTTTCTACAACATATTTGTTTAATGGTTTTTCCCCTCTCCCATTTTTATTTTTTCCCTATAAGAATAGGAGACAAAAGGAAAGAAAACAGAAACCACAGGATTACAGCACTTTCAGATTATTCTTGACCTTCAATTTTAATGGAGTTAAATTTATGTGGTCAAATTCTACTACAAAAGAAACAGACTTTTTGTGAAAATCATTAAAATAACTTTCCTACTGTATATGTAATGCCTGCTAACTGTAGAAAATTTATAAAATGCTAAAAAGTAAAGAGAAGAAAAAACTCATCTTCTACCGCTTGCTACTAACATTTGGTTTATAATTTCTGGATTTTTAAGTGCATTTTTATGTAGTTGTGTCATATTTCATCTGGGATGTATATGTTTTTCCTGTGTAATACAAGTATTTCTTTATATTATTTAAAACTCTTTGTAAGTATGATATTTGATATATAATAATCTCTTCCATAAATATGTCATAATTGTGCCCAGGCGCAGTGACTCACAGCTGTAATTTCAGCATTTTGGAAGGCCAAGGTGGGAGGATTGCTTAAGCCCAGGAGTTCAAGACCAGCCTGGGCAACATGGTGAGACCTTGTCTCTGCAAAAATTTAAAAATTAGCCAGGTGCAGCGGCACACACCTGTGGTTCCAACTACATGGGAGACTGAAGCAGGAGGATTGCTTGAGTCCAGGAGGTTGAGGCTGCAGTGAGCTGTGATTGTGCCACTGCACTCCAGCCAGGGCAACATAGTGAGACCCCGTCTCTACAAAAAAATTAAGAAATAACCCGGGTGTAGTGGCTAAAACAAACAAACAAACAAACAAAAAAACAGTACCATAGGTGTGTCAACCATCCTTCCACTGCTGGACATTTATTTTCTTTTTTAAATTTTGACTTAAATAATATATATATAAAATATATATATAGAAACAAGGTCTCATCCTATTGTCCAGGTTTGAGTGCAGTGGTGGGATCTTGGCTCACTGCAGCCTCAATCTCCTGGGCTCAAGTGATCCTCTTACTCCAGCCCCCCAAGTAGCTGGGGCTCCAGGTGTATGCCACCATGGTCAGCTAATTTTTGTATTTTAAAATAATATTTCAGTGACCATGAAAGCAAAATTTTTGAGAATGGTTTCTATGTGTTATTTTGTGTATCACATTACTATTGATCTTGAGGGGAAGCAATGAAAGAGCCAAGAGCAAGATGACCAGCTCAGGAGGGGAAACGAATTAGTGACCAAAGGTAGTGGTTTCACTGAATTATGTAAATTCAGCCCGAGTGAATTGAGAGCCACATGAGTTACCCAGTATAGGTTGTGGTGAAGTAAGCTATGAACATCATTTACCATTTTTCTTACATGTATTTTAAGGCTTCCTGACTTTGGGTATCAATTTGGCAGCCTTCTCATCAGAGCAAGAGACTTGCCTGACTAAAGAGTGGGAAGGAAGGTCAGATCTCTTTTGACTTAGGTTGGTAGCATGTTGCCTGCCCAGCTTACCCTGTTGTTTTCTGTGCTCCAACTATTCTGTGGGTAAGTAGAGGGCTCTAGCTTGTGGGGTTGTCAATCTAGCACCTTTCATGAGAACTAAATTCAGGTTAAAGAAAAAAAAAAAAAAGAACCATAACTGGCAAAGAAATTTGAGGGTGAGGGTAGGGGGTTTGAGGAAAAGAATTAAATAGCAATAGTCTACCCTTTCATTTACATGACACACATTAACCGTACTATAGAAGTTCCAAGAGAACTGTCTTGTTCTCTTGTCTCCAGGAGCCCATGTAGGGCGCTTTAATTGCCACATTTTCAAACCGATATAATGGTAGGGATGTCTTAGTAATTACCTTAATGAGATAACACCTTTCCTTCCCTCAACCTACTCATTATCACGCCTCTTGTTCAAATTTCAACTACAAAGAACTCTACTTGTAAAAAAAAAAGTCTGAAATGTATTGTTCCAGGTCTCATACCCTTAAAATAATCACATTGCACATATCTTAAAAATATGAAAGAAATAGTATACACAGGCAATTCGAATATATTAAAGGAAAGACTTGAGATAAGTAAACTAAACATCTGGGTGCCCTTTAATTATTCTTGGTTGGATTCTTTATCTTGACCTATAGTGATGCTAAGGTGCCAAAGTGATGAATTTTAAGATGTTGGGCTGTGAAGACGTGCAGCTGCAACACTGATGGATTTAGGAAGGGATGGTAACAAGGTTAGCTGCATGTGAAGTGTGAATTGAGATTTTTGCAAAGAGACTGTGATTGCAGACGGGCATAATGTTGTACCCTTGCATGAAATCTTGCTATTATTGTATAATGGTCAGACAGAGTGTGAAATGACTTATTACTTTTCTTTTATTCTTTAATGAAGTTGGTTAGAGTAGCAGTACTACTGCTAGTCAATAGTAGTAAGGCACACACATACAAAAAACTATATTACAGGTGCTGAAATATTAAATATTTATTTAGTTTTGACTTTTTCCCTCTAATTTTCATGAATATCCATATGCAAACAGAAGCATCTCTTTATCCATATAGATAAATTTGTACTGATTTGTGTGTCTGCACTTACCCTTATTATCATGTATAAATATCTGTTTGAGGCCCTGATGCGTATAAAGGATTTTAGTGTCCAAGAATATTTCATAGCTCTTTTAAATGCTTAAAAATGTTGTAATTCTTTAGGACTGATTTCTGCATGGAATTCTGATTTGAAAAGTCTATTTGGACTTATAGAAACAATGCTGAAATATCAGTTTACCACTATCATGACTAGAAATGCTTTATGGAACAAAACATAATAAACACCCATTATGAGGCACACTCTCTAACATGGTTTGAGTTGTGGGAAAGATTAAATCATGGTTCTTCTGTTTTGTAATATAGAGTACATATCTTTCATTATATCACAGAACCCATAATGTAAATATTTCTTTACTTCCCAATATCAGCATCACAAGAAGATAATACCTTAGGCTTTACAAGTCAAAGGGAAATAATGCTATGATGTTAAAAACAAAACAAAACAAACAAAAAACTCTCTACTTCTGTGTCAGTCTTCTGGCTCCAGATGCTTCTGTTAGAAATGGTAAGAAATATACATTTAAATATATTTGGTTTTTGGAGATTAGGGATTTTGTTCATTATAGAATTAATTTTATATGGCTTGTAAGATTCACAGTCATTCTTAATGCATTGCCCTGATATTCTTGATATGAATAATAAGTGTTTAGAAAAGACACAAAGCTGTGTATTTAACATACCCCCTTCAACTGACTATTTAACATTTAAAAATAAAGTTTAATATAAATTTGTTTTGACTTCTCGTATTGTTACACAGTTAGGCCATGATATAATAAAAAAATTATTTTCTGTGGCTTGGACTATATTGAGGATCAAATGATGTTCTTCAAAACAACATACATCAGCTCTTAGAAACAAACTTGGAACCACTGACCTAAAAAATAGTGTTTAGTCTTGTCCCTCAGCACCAACTTTACTGACCCCTTTCCCTACTTTTCTTTGGCTCAACTTGTTCTGTAGATAGAACTCCAATAGTATATAGTTTCTTATCAATCAAAAGGTAGAACCACTAATATTTATTTAGTTGAAATGGGGAAATATATCACATATCATACCTTTTAAATTTCTTTTTATAAAAAGATGTTATCTTTCACTAGAAGCCTCTTAAGACTCACTGTTGTCCAACAGTGGAGTGAATGTTGGAATTTCTCTCTCAGGCTTGTTCTAAGAATATGTTAGTATAGGGCAATATATAGAGAGAGCAGATTTTTGAAGGACTTGAATTTGTGAGATACCTTAACTCCATATATTTGTAATGTCAGTATTAAGAAAGACATATACTCCTGCTTCTTACATATACTACCACTTCTTACAAGGTGACTTGGCCACATCTATAGAAAATATTGGCAACTGTAATTAGTGATCTCTCACCCTCTTTATTCTATATTCCCCAGAGTGAATTGCTGTGATTGGTTTGCAGTCTACTAAGATCAGCCCTTTTATAGCTACATGAAAGTGAATCTGTATAAGAGAATTCATTATCTGCTACATGGTGAGAATCTGCTCCAGTACCGTATGAATTTCAGATTTCAAAAATTAACTTAATAGCATCTATTGCAGTTAAGTGTGACAGCATTTTAGGGGTCCTCTATATCTCAACAATAGTGTTGTAAAACTTTGAATACTTCCTCATTAAGAAAAACTTTACTTTGTATTACCATGAATACATAGTATGCACATAAACATTTATCTCAACAAATTTTTCAGCTTATAGCTTTACCCTTGAGGTTTTCTTTTTAATGTCATTCTAGGATGAGAGATATTGGTCTTTATGTTTGAAAGTACATAGTGGTAGTATTCCTTAGCAAGATGAGAAATGTTCCTTGTGGATTGGTCAGGGAATAATGAAATAAAACACTCTCCAGGCATGGTCACTCACACCTGTAATCCCAGCACTTGGAAGGCCAAAGTGGGTGGATCGCTCGAGCCCAGGAGTTCGAGACCAGCCTAGGCAACATAGTAAAACCCCATCTCTACAAAAAATCCCAAACTAAGCCAGGTGTGGTGGCACGTGTCTGTAGTCCCAGTTACTCATGAAGTTCAGGTGGGAGGATCGCTTGAGCCTGAGAGGTCGAGGTTGCAGTGAGTTGTGATTGTATCACTGCTCCCCAGCCTGGGTGACAAAGTGGGAAAAAAAGAAAAAGAAATAAAACACTCAAAGTCTACTTATTAATTAAAGAAAGTATCAGCTGGGAGCAGTGGTTCATGACTGTAATCTCAGCACTTCACTTTGGGCAGCCAAAGTGGGAGGACTGCTTGCGGCCAGCAGTTTGAGACCAGCCTGGGCAACATACAAAGACCCTGTTTCTATAAAAACAAATAAAAAAACAAAAATCCTTGCACCTGTAGTACTAGCTACTGGGAGGCTGAGGCAGGAGGATTAATCGCTTGAACCCAGGTGTTTGAGGTTTCAGTGAGCTATGAACAAAAAAGTATCATCACATCTGTCTCTCTCTTAGTGTTGGTTTAAAAATTCTGGATTGTGTGACCAGGCGCGGTGGCTCATGCCTGTAATCCCAGCACTTTGGGAGCCCGAGGCAGGTGGACTATGAGGGCAGGAGATCAAACCATCCTGGCTAACATGGTGAAACCCCATCTCTACTAAAAGTGCAAAAAATTATCTGGGTGTGGTGGCACATGCCTGTAGTCCCAGCTACTTGGGAGGCTGAGGCAGGAGAATTGCTTGAACCTGGGAGGCGGAGGTTGCAGTGAGCTGAAATTGCCACTGCATTCCAGCCTGGGTGACAGAGCAAGACTCTGTCTCAAAAAAAAAAAAAAAAAAAAAAAAAAAAAAAAAAAAAAAATTCTGGAGTGTTTGTCAGGAACGTTTATCTATGCATACTTCCTGATCATAACTAATGAATTAATGTTTAACATTATCCTCAATATGTGATGTATATGTCTTTTTGTCCCTAATCCTTGCATCAGTGCCTAGTGTAACATAAGTACTCAAAGTTTATGTAATTGAATATGAAGTCATTGATTAATTAAAAACAGCATATCCAAGTGATGTTTGCAAGTCAATATATATTCCCTGATGGGAAGAACCATGTCTGATCTTTCATGGTATTTCAAATACTTGGCATATTAACTCGAAAATCCTAGGGGCACAATATATATTTGTTACCACCCATTGACTATAGTTGTGATATAATAAAAATTGTTTAAAAATTAATTTTAATTTTCAATTGGTTTTTGCTATCTTATATATTTCTTTTTCTAAAAATTATTTTATTTGAGATACAGTCTCGTTCTGTCACCCAGGCTGGAGTACAATGGCCTGATATCGGCTCACTGCAACCTCGGCCTCCAGGGATCAAGCAATTCTTCTGCCTTAGCCTCCTGAGTAGCTGGGATTCCAGGCACCAACCACCACGCCCGGCTAATTTTTTGTATTTTAGTACAAAGTTTCACCATGTTGGCGAGGCTGGTCTCAAACTCCTGACCTCAGGTGATCCACCCACCTCGACCTCCCAAAATGCTGGGATTACAGGCATGAGCTACCATGCCTGGCCTTATCTTATATATTTCGATGATAAGAATAGTATCTGGTAAAATTGAATTAATTATGTGACATCAACTAATTCTTAAATTAGTTGTGCCACTGGCCTACATTTTAATTAAAACATCCTTTTTTCATAGATCTGAAGTGGCTATGTCAAAATAGTCACTAGACTATTATGTTGTTGCTGATTACGTGTAGCAAAAAGAGAAATGCATGCAATACTCCCAACTCTTTTCTAGAAATGTGCCTCTTTAATAAAGATTGAAGTGAAGGCATATGTCAGGAATTGACTCCACTTTTTATTGGATCCTATATTCTAAATTGTATTAGTAAGTAAATTCAGGCAGCTACATAAGCTAAGAAAAGGAATAGAGAGACTTTTTAGCTTATTAACGATACTCTTAACAGGGTAATGACAACTGGGAAAATAAATTGAGTTGGCAATTTAATAGGTATAATTCAAAGAGTAAACAGAAGCAGCTAAATTTCATGGTTAATAGTGGTACTATTGAAATAAGGCTGCTGGAAGACACTGTTAATGAAAACAGTGATTTTCAGAATGAAGCTACATTTAGGAACTAGGTTTCACTAGATCTATTTGGCATGATGTTTGGGTTCAAAATTACTATTCTGTATTGCTTAATGCATTGTTAACTGTAATCTGCAATGTGTGTGGCAGAAGAGAGAAAACTGATGCTTTTTCTTGTAAAGATGCTTATATTCACATTCTTTGTATTTTACCACACCCATGTTTTAAGATGCTTGGAGAACAAAAGCATACTAATAGATAAAAATCTGTAAAATCTTGTCAGGTATTATTTATGTATTATTATTTTGTTGTAAAAGATGTGAAAATATGAAGAATTAGAAAACAGAACAGCTAAAATAAGTTATAATGAGTCACATCTCAAAAAAATACACACAAGGGAATAACAATGTAATGACAACACATTTTCGTTATTCTAAAAACAAATTCTGCCTGATGGTTAAACCCTATTAATTGGATATTTTAGCTACTTACCAAAGGAATATGACTGTAATAAGTAGCCTTTTCTTTCAAGGAATAAAATACACCTACTATCATTTTATTTGGTGAATCTGGTTCTCTTGTGCTACATAATTTGTGGATATGGAAAGAGTGGAATGTATGTTGAAATAATATGTTAAGATATTTCATATGGGGATTTCAAATTTCCTAGATACTTTAGGTGTCTGAGGAAAAACATTGTAGAAACAATGCAGGAAACTTCGAGATGTGATGACTATCCCCTGAGTATTAGAATGATTCATAATTCACAGGAGAGCAAGGCTCAAGTGGATCATACTTTTTATGGTACAAATGGGATTAATATTGTACTTCACAGATACTACATGTTTGTCACAAAGACTACATTTCAACTTTCTTTTACTGTGTTAAGGCTTAGGAGAAACAACATTAAAATATGTTTTAAACTTCTAGATTAAAAAAAGACCACTGGTTATTATTGTCCAGAGGTGGAGATAATTTTAGAATTATTTTGGTTCTTTTCTCAGAGATCTGAAATCTATTCACACTGTGTAGCAATGCTATGATTCATATTTATAGTTTGTGACTTTGAAATGTGCGCTCATCTTTTCAACTTAGAAATTGTTTTGCCGGCATAAAAACTTTAAGACTATCTGTCTCTTTTCTAAGTTATCATAACTCCGGCATTGAAGCAGATCCTAAAACATTTATTTACATGGACATCCTAGAGAGGTATTTATTTCTTAAAACCTTGTGAAATTGTTAATTGTGGATAGTGAGAGTGTGGCTAGATAGATTTCTGCATGAATCCACGACGTGACACTTGAGCCGGGTTTTCGGACCGTTCCATCACTTTTTCTTTAATTTTCTCCCTCTATCTTTCCACTCCTTCTTCTCTCTTATTTTATCTGTTATGTGTCTGTTTAGTACTTTTGCCATTCTTCTGTGTGTGATGTTTGATTACCTATTTTTCTCCTTAGACTATATGCTTTTTGAGGACATATACTACACACTAAAAAATTCCTACAATTCCTATCAGAGATGCTCAATAAACATTTATGGAGCTCCCACAAGTCAATATTCTTATTTTGCAGGTTACACACTGTCAGAGTCATTGAACTCCAGGATATGGATATTTTTTCATTATTAGTACTATATGTGCTTATATATACATTTAAATGTGTAATTAATTTAGTTTAGAAATAATAGTTAAAGATGATTGGTTTGGATTATCAATACAGTGTTTAAGCATAACATTAAATGTGTGGCAGGCTGGGGTCTCCTGTATAGCTTCTTATTTACCAAATGGAGCCTGTGGTTCGTGATGATTTTCTCCAAAACATACAGTTAGTGATTAATCCTTGATATAATTTCTAAAACAGTCAAGAACATTGAATATACTGCCTTAGAGAGGGAAATTGGAGCTGTGAAATTTTATGAGCCAGATCTTTTCCAAAAGAGAGAGAGAAGGATGTTCTCCTGCTCCTAGGCTTTGGGAAAGTTTAATTAAACTCATGGGTGAAATGTCAAAGAAATGTAATTCACCAGCTATTTGACTATTTTTTCTATTATGAAGTCACTTTTAGTATTTATTAGAATGTTCTCTTGGTTCCCAGTTTACTGTTGGTTCGTCTAATTTGAAAGGATAATTGAAGAGCTTTGATAAATAAATACTAAAATGTGTCTTATTTCCTTATAGCTTCTGCTAGGGTTCTGTCCAGCGTATCTCTGCAGTGCCAAATGACCCGGGAGTCCTGGCAGGGAGAGTCTTCAGGCTTTGGCAATGGAGGGTTGGCCTACGTTTTCTCAACTGCCCAAATATTTTGTGACTTTCAATCTCAGCAGGCATCTCCTTCTCTTCCATAGCAACAGTGCATTTGGGGGATTACTGTGGTTTTTTTTTTCCCCCCTTCTACCTCCTGTGGGAGAATACCACTAATTCTAAGCTGGGATAAATGGTTAGAATTCAGTATGGCTCTGTTAGACTCTATTTCTAGAGTAGAGTTAGACACAATACTCAAAGGCAGGACTTCTTTTGGAGTCCTAGGGAAAAATATAACCAAATTAAATAAAACATCAATTTCTGGCTTGTATTTTCTTTTCCAGTTGTGAGGTATGTTAAAAATGATATTTTCCCTTTAAGAAATGAACAGATATAAATAATACGTTGAGAACTAATCCTCAATCTTAAGGCCATTTCCATAGAGGACTCTTTTATTAAACCAAAAATTTACTGTGGATAATGATTAGATGCTTAAATGATACATAACTGCTTTTTTAGAGGACTTCACTAAAAGCATTTTATACTACATGGATTGTTTTACTGTGAACATTCCCAGTGATTGGTACAAAACCTTTGCCAATGAATGACAAATTTACATACACATCATGTCAGCCAGCAATATTTTGCAGCTTTAATTGCTTTAGCTTCAGGCATTCCATGTCAAAATAGAGTGTTTAATGTCCTGCAAGTTACTCTGTTTCTTTGCAATGTTAAATTATTCTGTAATTTGCCTGTTTTCTTTCTAGCACATTGTCCATTAAGTCCTTTAATAATTTATAATATAAAATGCATAATGCAATTTTAAATAGCATGGACAGCTTCATTTTTAGAAGGTTCTGGGTGGGGTATATCAAGAAGAACAGAAAACCTGAAATGCATTTGCATAAAATGTTTACTACTACCTTATATCTCAGTTGAAAATATTCCATTTATGTTGCTAAACTTTTGTCTTAATGTTAACTATATTGGGGTGTGTGTTGTGTGTATATTTTTAAAATTTTAGATAAAACAGCATTAAAAAACTATGTAGACAATATAGAATCTATTAAAAGGAAAAGGGTGGTATTTGGTGCAGCCAGCTACCTTTTCATGGTAAAAAGCTGATTTTATTCAGTAAAATCTAAGAGAATGAATGTGATAAAAAAGTTACTTGTAGGTGTTTAGTCAAGCCAATTTCAACAAAGATGTATGAATACAGAAACACAATCTTTGATATATCTTTGCTTGTTATAGGTGTAAAGTACATTAAAAAAATCCTTTACCTAGCTTTTATTAGTATTTTATTATTTTTTAATTGTTAGGATTTTACCTTGTGTTCATTTGTAAAGAGTGATCCTTGTTCAGTAACTATTTCTGATGTGGTGCTGTTATGCACATGTATATTGTGTCTTGGGTGTTAAGATAAAATAAACTAGCAAAATTCACATAAATGTGTAAAAGCCAAAGAATGTCAAACAACGCTCTTCTCTATTGAAAATGCCATGTTCAAAAATAGCCTATTCTTTAACTATATAATATAAAATTACTTAAAATAAAATTCTAATGAATAATGATAATAACAAATAACACATTCCTCAGTGTACAGTAAATATCTCTCTTTTAAAGTGGCAGGAGAACAAAATGGATTTATCTTTTATGTCTTTGAATACTCATATTTGCAAAAGATAGAAAGTCTTATTCAAAACATTTAAAATATAACTCATATTTCATCATGAATTTACCTTTACTATTTTCCCCCTCTTCTGCCTTTCTCTAGTATTTTTTTTTTTTTTTTTTTTTTTTTGAGACAGAGTTTTGCTCTTGTGGCCCAGACTGGAGTACAATGGTGCGATCTCAGCTCACCGCAACCTCCGCCTCCCAGGTTCAAGCAATTCTTCTGCCTCAGCATCCCAAGTAGCTGGGATTACAGGCATGCACCACCATGCCCGGCTAATTTTGTAGTTTTAGTAGAGACAGGGTTTCTCCTTGTTGAGGCTGGTCTCGAACTCTTGACCTCAGATGATCCGCCCACCTCGGCCTCCCAAAGTGCTGGGATTACAGGCGTGAGCCACTGGGCTGGGCCCTTTCTCTCGTGTTGAGGATGCTTCTTATTATGTTTTTCTATTGAGTTCCAAGAGTGCCTTTGGACAAGTTTGGCTATAATTCGGTCTTTGAGTCTTTGTTATCCTTAAAATAGGCTCAGACAATTGTATAATTGGTTCCCTAAGGATTTTGGAGCATTGGAGCACTTTCTTTTTTGTTTTTTTTTTGAGACAGTGTCTCGCTCTGTCGCCCAGGCTGGAGTGCAATGGCGCGATCTCGGCTCACTGCAAGCTCCGCCTCCCGGATTCACGCCATTCTGCATTGGAGCACTTTCTAGTTCAAGCTGTTACCTAACATATATCCAAGACTCATAGAGAAAGTTGCATTGTCTCATCAAATAATCTATAGAGACATTTAACCCAAGGTTGATATCATCTTTTGATATAGAGATATCAAAAGTACAGGGATATACTTAGGGACTGTATAGGGATACCATATGGAAGAACACTTCACACTTCAATGGTATTTGTGAATCAACTCTAATACTTACTTTGGCGTTTTAAAAACAATGCACATTGACACTGTAGTTAAAGTATTTGAGCACCATGAAAAAGCTTGCCTTGATTGATTTCAACTTTAATATTTCACTTTTTGGAGGAGGTATCTAATGGGAAGTGTTGATGAGGGTGGATATTTTAAGACGGTAGATTTTTTTCTCCCACCATAAGCTTAGTTGATCACTTATAAATGAAGCATATATATTTTTTAAAAAGACAAGGATTAGAAGGGAATCACATGTGTAGAAAACTAAAGCTGTATTACATTTGGTTTTGGCAGCTTCCAATTCTATTCTGTGACTTAGAATGTGAAGTGAAGAACCTGTACTTACTTTGAAAGCCTGAAATAAGTGGCAGTTACTAGCATTTCCAGATTCATGTTTTCCTAAATGCCTGGGATAAACTCAGTAGAGATAAAAGAATATACGTTAGTGAGCAAGTAAGAACTCTTTCAGCACATTAAAAAAGGGCCTATTTGAATTATCAAGTTTATTGACAATAACATATATCTTCTTTCATTTCTGTTTATACAGTTTCTGATAGGAACTATGGCCAGAAGATGTTATGATACAATGTTAAGATAAGTTTGGCTTAACAATTCTTAGAGAAAATTCCTTACAGTCTGCTAATTTCCAGAACTTTTATGCTAATTAGAACAGTCCTCTACCAAGAACGGAGAAAGGTATACAAGTAAAAATCAATTCTGCTTCTTCCCCAGGTCTGGGCCTTTTTTCCCCTGCTATCTCTTTGGAATCCTAAGGAATGACTTGATACTTCATCACACGCCTGGGGGTGGTGAGGGCTCAGAAAGGGTGAGGTGAGGGGTGCTTGTGGCTACATTTCTGTATTGAATTTAATTTTTCATTGATAATTAGACTCTTGAAGCCACCTGAATTTTTGACCAGCAGGAAACAAAAGCCCACTGATTTGACTCAGGGGATACACAGGAGCGGCCCCCACTGTGCTCACACAGCAGCTCCACAAAGACTAAAAACAAGAGCTGTGGCAAATTGGATCACCATACAAGTTTCAACTGGCCCATTGTGTACAAGTAGTAAATTGGGAGCTGATATTTCTGAGAACTATTTATTAGCAAAGCTTGGTGTTTTACTCCCTCCCTACCTTATCTCTCCCCATCACCCCTGCTTAGTTTACTTGAGTAAACAGCTTTTCCCAAGTTAGATGAGCAACCTAAAGTACTTCTGAAAATTCAGTTAATTATCCAAAGAATTGTCCAGACTAGAAATGTACTGATGATATGTGACAAACTGAATACATTTTTTTCCTTTTTACTAATCTTAACGGGCATTCATGTGTGTATAATTGTACAAAAGGCAAATGAGTGACATTTGCAAGAGTTTACTGAAATGCAAAAAATAGAATAATATTTTAAAAATTCAACTCTATTGCTGCATGTTTTATTAAGATTTTTAAATGACGATTTCTCTATGACAGCTTCGGGTGGAGTGATCAGTTCTAACCATTTAGTATAAAAAAAGTGTGAAAATACTAGGCTGTGGCCAGTTAGCAGAAATCATAGTTATACAAGCCTAGACTTGTCTGTCTTACAGAAGAATTGATAACTCTGGATGTTTTTTCAATTTGAGTAATGCAGAGGGAGAAAAATAGAGTTTGTTTCATTAGTTGCTTATATATGTTTTAGCTTTTGGTGAGTTGGGAATATGGTATTATCGCCACTACAATATCATAGGGGAAAATGTATACAGAAACTTGTATAACTGCAAAAAGTAACGTTTATATGAACCCTTTACAGTGAGGCTTTTGAGATGATGCCAATTCATTTTATGGATATTTATTCATTTAATCTTTTATGGGTACTACCACATATGGTATATTTTTATTTCTGTGCTCTTCCATTTTCATCCAGTATATAAATTAATCCCATAGCAATGAAATGATTTGGTGGTAGAAGCGCAGGAGTAACAGGATTGATATTGGTGCTGCAGCTAGGGAACAGCATGGAGACCATGCCAGAGAGGGTGCAAGCATGCTTTGCTCATTATTTTGTTTCTGAGTATGAAGACTAAGCCATCAAATATTCACTAATGCCTATGATGTTCAATAATCTGTTAGATGTTGTAGAGGATGAGAAAAGTATGATGCTTGGCTCCTGACATCTAGAGGTTTATCATCTAATAGATAAACAAAAGTTACTATCATAAAGCAATTAGCAAACTATTGAACTACAGAGGTTGCAAGAATAATATTGCAGAGCTATGAATATTTGCATGCCTGTTTAGGCATTCTTTTAGAAAAATTGAAGTGTAGACTTTCTTAACTTGGTAGCTAGCATGAGATAGGTGGGATTATTGTACCTCAGAAAATTATAAAAGAATTCAAAAATATCTTATAAATTAGAAAAAAAATTCATTTGATTCTTGGGAATCAAAGCAGACACTAGAGACTCAGGATCCAGAGATACTGAATAGTCTCCAAGACTAAGGAGATATTATTGGAGGAATATGGCATGTTTAAGAAAACTTTAGTTTTTGTCATTACAGATTTTTTTTTAAAGTAGGGAAATTGAAGGGAAGCAAAATGAAGAATATTTATAAAAGTTCCTCATTGGGTTGCTATGAGGATTAAATGAGATAAAGCATATAAGGTGCCTGGCACAGACTAGGTGTTCAACATATGCCAGTTTTTAAAAAAAATAAAGCTACCAGCCTGACCAACATGGTGAAACCCCATCTCTACTAAAAATACAAAAATTAGCCAGGCGTGGTGGCACACACCTGTAATCCCAGCTACTTGGGAGGCTGAGACAGGAGAATCACTTGAACCCAGGAAGTGGAGGTTGCAGTGAGCTGAGATAGCGCCACTGCACTCCAGCCTGAGGCAACAAGAGTAAAACTCTGTCGAAAGAAAAAAGAAAAGAAAGTAAGTGAGGAAAGGTAGAATAATGTCTCAGTGCTTGAGACTAGAGAGTAAGTTGGAAGTGATGATTCATTGTCTTTCTCCCTCGGCTCTCAGAGGGTCAGGTAAGCATGTATCTGCTGGATGGGATCCTCTTTAAGTTTGCTGGGGCTGGACCCCGTGCTCTCCTTACTCTTGTAGCACATACTCCTAATACCACCCCTTTTCCATCACTACAGGAAATAAGCCTAATTCCAGGTCCAGCGGCTTTTGACACTTTCGTCTTCCCCACCCACCTTCTGAAAATTCCCCTTCTCTTTGGCTTCTGGGATAATCACTGTTTCCTATTTCTCCCACTTCTGAACCTCTTCTCTGTCTCCCTTGATGGACTTTCTTTTTCCATGAGAAAGTACCGTTCCCTGCCTTTTTTTTTTTTTTTAACTGAATTCTATTCTCAGCCACCCTTTTCTTCCCACTCTATAAATCATTCCTAGGAGAGTCTCATCTTCTTGCATGGCATCGTTTCTCATATAATGACTGACAATTCTCCATATCCAGCCTCAGCCTCTCCAGTGGGCTCTGAAAATGCATTTCCAACTTGTTACTTACATCTTCTGTAGTTATCTTAAATTCAACCTGCCCGTAACAGAATTTATTTTCCACAGTGAAAACGTTCCATCTCCTGTATTCCCTATATAAATGAATGTTATTTCTATCATAGGGTGTCCAAATGTACAACTTGCCTGAGATTGAGGGGTTTCCCATAACGCAAGACTTTCAGTGATGAACCTGAGAAAGTCCTGGGCAACCTGGGACCAGCTGGGCCTCCTATCTATCTATCTATGAAATCTTCCAAACCAGCACCTCTGAGTTTCTTTCCACACTTCCCCCTCTCTCATCTCCCACCTCTAATTAGTAACCAAATTCTGGGTATCATACCTCAGAAATCTCTCTAGAAACTTTCCCTTCTTTTCTCTTCTCCATACCACTGCCTGTATTCAGGCCTTTATTATTTCTTGCCTGAGATACTGTAATAGAATCCCACCTTGTATTCTTGACTTTGAGCTCAGTCATTTCATATTCTGCCTAAGAAATCTGCATGAATACAGATATAATCTTCGTGATGCTATTAAACAATAAACCTGGAAGGAATGAATTCATACAGAAAATTGAATCCTGCCGTAGATTAGAAGGTTTTGGCTTTTCACCTTGACCACAAACCCAGGAACTGATTGTAACCTCAGTATAATAGATATCTGTTAGAGATCAACACAATTTTCTCCTCAGCATCTGGATCAATTTTTCCCTCTGTCTAGACAGGAGTGCTTGCTTTAAAAAAAAATTGCTATGGGAACATCATCTTGCATTATAGTCTAATCAAAATAAAGCCATAAAATTTCTGCGATTATGTACAAAGAACTAGATACTGGTGATAGGATAAGGATCAAGAAAGAGCAAAAATATAAAATTTAACAGGAAACCAAATACTAGTATAATTCATTTTATTGTCCTTCCCTTTATTGTGCTTCACAGATACTACATTTTTTTTTTTAAAGAAATTGAAGGTTTGTGGCAATTCTGCACCAGGAAGTCTTGCACCAAAAAGTCTATCGGCACCATTTTTCCAACAGTGCTCGCTTTGTGTCTCTGTGTCCCATTTTCGTAATTCTCATAATATTTCAGACTTTTTCATTATTATTATATCTTTTATTGTGATCTGTGGTTAGGGATCTTTGACGTTACTGTTGTAACTGTTTCATGTCACCATAAACAACACCTGTGTATGATGGTGAACTTAACCAATAAATGTGTGTGTTCTGACTGCTATACTGACTGGCTGTTGCCCCATCTCTATTTTTTTTCTTGGCCCTCCCTATTCCCTGAGACACAATAATATTGAAATTAGGCCAATTAACAATCCTACAAAGACGTCTAAGTGTTCCAGTGAAAGGAAGCATTGCAAGTCTCTCACTTTAAATGAAAGGCTAGCAATGATTAATCTCAGTGCGGAAGTCATCTTGAAAGCTGAGATAGGCTGAAAGCTAGGCCTCTTGCACCAGTTAGCCAAGTTGTGAATGCTGAGGAAGAGTTCTTGTAGAAAATGAAAAGTGCTAGTCCAGTGAACACAGAATGATAAGAAAGCAAAAACAGCCTTATCACTAATATGGGGAAAGTTTTAGGGGTCTGAATAGGTTTTACCGGTCTGAATAGAAGATCAGACCAGCCACAAAATTCCCCTAAGCCAGAGCCTAATCTGGAGCAAGACCCTAATTCTCTGTGAAAGTTCTATGAAGGCTGAGAGAGGTAAGAAAGCTGTAGAAGAAAAGTTAGAAGCTAGCAGATGTTGGTTCATGAGGTTTAAGGAAAGAAGCTGCCTTTATAACATAAAACTGCAAGGTTAAGCACAAAGTGCTGCCATAGAAGCTGCAGCAAGTTATCCAGAAGATGATTGATGAAGGTGGGTACACTAAACATCAGATTTTCAATGTGGACAAAACAATGTTGTATTAGAAGATGCCATCTTTAGGACTTTCGTAACTAGAGGGGAGAAGTCAATGCCTGGCTTCAAAACTTCAAAGGACAGGCTGATTTCTTGTGAGGGGCTAAGGTAGCTGGTGACTTTAAGTTGAAGCCAATGCTCACTTACCATTTCAAAAATCCCAGGGCCTTTAAAAATTATGCTATATCTACCCTGCCTGTGCTGTATAAATGGAACAACAAAGCCTGTATAACAGCACATCTGTTTACATAATGGTTTACCGAATATTTTAAGCCCAGTGTTGAGACTTCCTACTCCATAAAAGATTCCTTTCAAAATATTCCTGCTCGTCGACAATGCACCTAGTCACCCAAGAGCTCTGATAGAGATGTCTAAGGAGATGACTGTTGTTTTCATGCCTGCCAACAACAATATCTATTCTGCATCCCATGAATCAAGCAGTAATTTCGACTTTTAAGTCTTTTTTTTTTTTTTTTTTTTGGGACGGAGTCTCACTCTGTCACCCAGGCTGGAGTGCAGTGGCACGATCTCAGCTCACTGCAACCTCCGCTCCTGGGTTCAAGCAATTCTCCTGCCTCAGCTTCCTGAGTAGCTGGGATTACAGGCACAGGCAACCATGCCTGGCTAATTTTTGTATTTTTAGTAGAGATAGGGTTTCACCATATTGGCCAGATTGGTCTCAAACTCTTGACCTTGTTATCCGCCTGCCTCGGACTTCCAAAGTGCTGGGATTACAGGCGTGAGCCACTGAGCCCAGTCCTACTTTGAAGTCTTTTATTTAAGAAATATATTTGATAAGGCTTTAGCGGTCGTAAGTCAGGATTCCTCTGATGGATCTGGGCAAAATAAATTGAAAATCTTCTGGGAAGAATTCACCATTCTCTCTCTCTCTCTAGTATATATTATATATAGAAAGTATATATAATATACAAAGTATATATTATATTTCTATTATATAAAATGCATTTTATATGTTATAGAAAATATATATTATATATAGAATATATATTTTCTATAATATATACAGAAAAATATATTTTACTCCTGACTTATGACAGCTAAAGCCTTATAAAATATATTTCTTAAATAAAACACTTAAAAATTGTGTGTGTGTGTGTATATATATATATATATGTATTTGTTGATGTTGTTGTTTCTAGAGTTTCGTCATGTTGCCCAGGCTGCTCTTGAACTCCTGGACTCAAGCAATCCACCCACCTTGGTCTCCCAAAGTGCTGCTGTGATTACAGGCATGAGCCACCATGCCCAGCCAGATTCCAGTTTTAAAAGAAGTTCTGTTATAAATAGAGTGCTGTCAAACAGCATCACATGCTACAGAGAAATTTTTCATAACGGGAGAAGTCAATTGATGTGACAAACTTCATTGTTGTCTTATTTAAAAATATTCTTACAGCAGCTGGGTGCAGTGGCTTATGCCTATAATCCCAGCACTTTGGGAGGCCAAGATGGGTGGATTGCTTGAGCTCAGGAGTTTGAGACCAGCCTGGACAACAAGGTGAAATCCCATCTCTATGAAAAAGATATGAAAATTAGCCAGGCGTGGTGGTGCGTGCCTATAGTCCCAGCTACTTGGGAGGCTGAGGTAGGAGGATGGCTTAAGCCTGGGAGGCGAAGGCTTCAGTAAGCCCAGATCATAACACTACACTCAAGCCTGGGTGACAAAGTGAGACCCTGTCTCAACATATATATATACATTTTCAACTGCTACCTTAACCTTCAGTGACCACCACCCGATCAGTCAGCAGCCATCAACGTTGAGTCAAGATCCTCAGCAAAAAGATTATGACTTGCTGACAGCTCAGGTGATCATTAGCATTTTTAGAAATAAAATATTTTAAAATTAACGTATATATATTGTTTTTTAGACATAATGCTATTACACACTGAATAGACTACAGTATAGCATAAACATAATTTTCATATGCACCAGGAAACCAAAATATTTGTGTTACTTGCTTTATTGCAATATTCTCTTTATTGCAGTGGTCTGGAACCAAACCCACAGGTTTGAGGTATGCCTATACAGAAATTTTGCAACTTGGGTGTATTATGTCATCTCTTCTAACTCTACTCTAGGACCTGTCTCTTGTTTCAACTACAGTCTCACTAATAGTGATAGCACTTTTTGCTTATCGATAACATTCTCCATCATCATGCCAGATGCTTAAACTTGGACTGTGTAGTGGTTTTAAAATATATCCACAAAGTCTTTGATATTCCATCCTTCAGCATGTGAAGCTTAATTTCCCTTCTTTTGAGTGTGAGCTTGACTTAGTGACTTGTTTCTAATGAATAAAATATGGCAGGAGTGAGAGGAAGTCTTCTGAGACTAGATCATAAAAGGCATTGTGACTTCTTCTTTGATCTTTCTTGTTGGATCATTTGCTCTGTGGGAAGCCAGCTTGCATGTCAGAGGACGCTCACACAGCCCTATTCCGAGGTCTACATGGTCAACAACTGAAGCTTCCTGACAACACCCAGCATCACCTTGCCAGGCCTGTGAATGAATGATTGGCTTAAAAGTGGATCTGCTAGTCCCAGTCAAGCCTTCAGATAACTGTAATCCCAGCCAACTTCTAGACTGCAACCTCATGAGAGAACTGAACCAGAACTACCCAGGTAAGTTGCTCTCAGATTCCTGACCTATGAAACTATGTGAGAAAATAATTTTTTATTGTTTTAAACCACTAAGCTCTGGGGGTAATTTTATTATGCAGCAACAAATAACTAATTCAGAATAGTTTTGCTTGACTTTTTCTCACCTACTTAAGCTATATTGTTTTCCCCTCATTTATTGTATGTACTGCCCTGTGATAGTCCTTCATCTCTTAATTATTGTTTTTACATGCACTCATTCTGTAGGCCTTTCTATCCTCCACTTGTTTGGAGAAAATTCTCCATAGGTCTCTTGCTTTTTTTTTCTATCTGGTGAGCAGAAACAAGTGTCTTTTTGTTCTGGATCATCTTTTCAAGGATGTAGGTTTGCTTACTGTCCTGTATAATAAAATAATGTCTTCTTCTGGAGCAAGGTCAGACAGGTTTGCTTACTGCCCATTATAAAAGATTCAGGTTTTGTAAGTTCAGCATTTCTCAGTTGTGATGCAAACCTACTGCATGTGCAGTATACACGGGGCCCTTTCTGCATCATCCCCATGGCACTTGGGTGGGAAGTGTAGCTAAAGCAAAAATGATGTTCATGTGGCCTGCTGGGTCCTGAGTAATTAAACCCTTTATCTCTGATACAGGATCTCATGACTTTTGCAGGCTAACTCGTCAGCTTGCAAGTAAGGTAAAATCTTAGACTCTTCATGGTTCTTGACAGTTTTAACTGATTCACCTGAATTCCACCTAACGCTGCCCCTTTTCAATTAATTCTTTAATTCATTTACCAAATGAAAACTGCTAAACCTCTCACTGACTCCCATTTTAACTGCACTTTTTTTTCTTTGATACATCTTAGGAAATGTGTTAGCAATGCAAATTTCAAGCACACTCTCCTTATCTCTACCTTGGAACTCTAGAAGGTAACAATATATATACATATTTTTGAGACAGAGTCTTGCTCTGTCACCCAGGCTGGAGTACAGTGGCACTATCTCGGCTCACTACAACCTCTGCCTCCTGGGCCCAAGTGATCCTCCCACCTCAGTTTCTGAGTAGCTGAGACTACAGATGTGGATCACCATGCCTGGCTAAGTGACAATATTTTTTTTGTGTGTTATATCTTCCTCTTATTCTTTTCCATAGAACCACAGCATCCTTCCACCTGTCTCTGAATAGCTGAGACTACAGGTATGTGCTATCATGCCTGGCTCAGTGACAATTTTTTTGTGTTATATCTTCTTCTTATTCTTTTCCATAGAACCATGACGCCTACCACTTTCAAGACAAATGTGTACAACTTATGTCTCCTGGGAAACATTTATCCATTGTTCTTAAACCTGATTCTGGTCATAGTCTGATTGGAATAACTGTTCCATCCTTGCTTTCTCTTATCTCCCTCAAGTACTTAGCTCTTACATTTTATACAACAACAGTTAATTGTAGACATACATTTATGCCTTTTAAAAATTGTATGTTAACCCATATAGATGTTTTTTTTTTCTCCTCTATAGGGTAGCAAACTTCTTGAAAGCAAGAGATGTGGCTTTTGTTTCCTTAGCAAGACAAGCAGATCTGGACAGAGTATGCTTTATTTACATGGTAGTCATTTACCTAGTGCTGGCAGACCCAAATGTTCTGGTTTCCTGGGATAATCCAAATCTCGTTGGTGACACTGCCTTGGTTTTTGAACATAGGCGTAGAAACAATTGCTGAAGTAGCTCCAATCCTAGGAAGCAGATGGCAATCCTTGAAACTGCCTCTGGCTGCCACTGCAGAGCAATTCCTCTTTTCTGGCCCAAGATTTCTTAGCAGTCTTAGCCATTATCCAAGACTTTTTACTCTTTCCCTCAGGCTGCTGTAGTTTAAGTCATCCTCTAGAAAAAAAAAAAAAAAAACCCACAAAACCCACCAAAGCTCTTCAATCTTTTGTCCATTGAATAAATCTTCAATTCTCTTTCTTATGCCCTTTAATGTTCTCTCTCTCAGTTAAGATTGGGCTTCTTGGTTTCATATTCTATTCTCTGTGGGAAAGCATTAAAAATAAGAACTAAACAAAAAGTCTTACTGTAAAGAGAATTTTTTTGGGGTCTCTGCTTTTCTTTTTGATGTTTAATCTATTCTGCAAACACAGAATTTTAGCTAATCTGTCCCTCACTGTATCTGCACTCCTGGAAGTTCAGTCCTTGTGGGCAGTTTCTTTTTTTTTTGACAACTTTTATATATAGCCTTTTAGAGATCATCTCCTTTCTCCAGGCCCATTCTGCTGCAGGCCTGTGAACTTGAAGCAACGTGAGTGTGTCTCTATGTGTGCACGTGCACACATAAGAAGGAGAAAAAGAACTTTCTCATGAAGCAGACTTTTTAAAGTGTCCTCAGCTAGTTTAGAATCTGTGAGTCGGGCACAGAGGCAGGGGGTGAATTTGTCCCTTGATGATTCCCATGGCTAACAGCTTCTTCAAATACCATAAGGTTGTGAGATAGCAGTTTTTTCTCACCAGTTTCTTGGCTTGCCATCCTAATTTGGATGGTCTGAAGTGATATTTAAAGTAGCCAAAACAGTAAAATCAAGGCTCATTTTTATGTTGTGGCCATGCAACATGGGGATTCATAACTAAAAACATTTAATTAATAACATGAGATAATATATGGGAAATACAATGTATACTTCTTTTTGATAGTATTATTCTTTCAAATTGCTGTAAAAGCCCCAATGAAAAGGAAGTCTTGTGTTAGAAAAATCTTTATCCTTTTGGTCTTGTGAAAATATTCTTTTTTTACTATTTGTTTTTGTTCCAGAACTAAAGTTTGTTTCCTAAACCATATATATATATATGTGTGTGTATAGTGTATGTATGTTTTGAGACAGGGTCTTGCTCTGTTGCCCAGGTTGGAGGGCAGTGGTGTGATCACAACTCACTGCAGCTTCAGTCATCTGGGCTCAAGAGATGCACCCACCTCAGCCTCCTGAGTGGCTGGGACTACAGGTATGCACCACCATGTCTGGCTTATTTATTTTATTTTATTTTTTGTAAAGGTGGGAGTCTCACTATGTTGGCCAGGCTGGTCTTGAACTCCTGGGCTCAAGAGATCCTCCTGCCATGACCTCCCAAAGTGTTGGGATTACAGGTGTGAACCACTAAGTCTGGCCTAAACTTTAAATATATGTGTGTGTGTGTGTATATATATATATATACATATATATAAATTTTTTTACAAGTGACTTTCAGAGAAAAAAATAGCTGAGTACAATAGACTGTTTCATCTGGCATTTCAATATTTAAATGTTCCCGCCTTGCCCCTAGGCCAGATTATTACCTACATATTTTATGAATTTTTGGAATTACTACATAATTGTCAGAGATATATGGCTTGAATTACTATAGCATATATCAGAGTGTCTGCTGAAGACATGCATAGAGTTAAAACAGTTATAAAAATAACAAACACCAATATTAGCTTAACTTTTTCTTATTCTTGTCCCAAATCCCATTCTTATCTTTCCCTTACTTGAGGTAAACTTAATTTTACCATGTCACGAATTGGGTTCCTCATTAAACAATCTCTGAGACTCTGAGATTTGTGTGTGGAAGTTTTTTTTTGGCGGGTGTTTTGGGAGACATACCTGTGAATGGTGAGGGAAGAATAATTGGATTAAGGGAAAAGTTGAACTATGATTCAGTCACAATAGACATTTCAACTGATCTTACAGAGAGTCCTGAAACTGGGATGCCTGTGCAAAATTGCCTGTCTTAAAGCAAGGAGGCCAAGGCCCTCACATTGGTTAGTCACTGGATGCAGACCTTCCCCATGGAGGAGAGAGAGCCCTAGGCAGGACAGCTTTCTTTGGCAGGTTTCTACTTGCGGCAACCGTGCTGCTCTAAACATCCATGTACAGGTTTTTGTGTGAACATAAGTTTTCATTTCTCTAGGATGAATACCCTAAAAATAGCTGAGTACAACAGATGGATGTGGGATTGTTGGGTCATATGGTAAGTGTAGGTTTAATTTTATAAGAAACTGCCAGGCTGTTTTCCAAAGTGGCTGGACCATATTGCATTCCTCTCAGGAATCTATGAGAGTGCCAGTTGCTCTGTGTCCTTGTCAGCACTTGGTATTGTTTTTTGTTTTTTTGTTTTCTTTTTAGCCATTCTAATAAGTGTGTAATGGTATCTCTTTGTGGTTTTTCATTGTGTTTCCATAACGCCTAATTGGTATCTCATTGTGGTTTTAAATTGTGTTTCCATAATTCCTAATGATATCAATTTCTTTTCATGTGTTTATTAGACATTCAGATTTTTCTTCATATCTTTTTCCCATTTTAAAAATGAAGTTGATTGTTTTCTTTTTGCCAAGTTTTGTGAGTTTTTAAAATGTATTCTGGAAACAAATCCTTTATCAGGTATGTGATTTACAGATTTTTTTTTTTTGCAATCTACGATTTGTCTTCTCATTCTCTTTATGATTTTCTTCATAGAACAATATATTTTAATTTTGATGAAGTCCAATTTATAAATTCTTCTTTTATAATGGATTGATCACTTGGTGTCTTATCAGAAGACTCTTTGATTAACCCAAGGTCATGAAGATGTTTACATTTCTTTTCTGAGTTTCATATTTTTCTATTTTGCACTTAAGCCTCTGATACATTTTGAGCTAACGTTTGTGTGTGGTATTAGGTTAAGGCTGAAGTTCAGGTTTTTTGCAGATGATATCCAATTGTTCTAAGCATCATTTGTTGAAAAGATCACCCTTTCTCCATTGAATTTCCTTTCCATCCTTATTAAAAATCAACCAACCATAATTATGTGGATGTATTTGTGAACTTTTTATAATGTTGCATTGATCTATGTGTCTGTCCTTTCACCTTTTACCAATCTTGATTGATATAGTTTTATCTTACATTTTACTGTTGGGTAATGTGAGTCATCCAACTTGGTTCGTTCTTTTTCAAAATCTTTTTAACTGTTGAAGTTTCTTTACTTTTCCATACAAATTTTAGAACAGGCTTATCTATATCTGCAAAATATCTCTTTGGGATTTTAATTGCTATTGTGTTAAATCTAGATTACTTTGGGGAAAACTGACATCTTATTTATATTGAATATTCTAATCCATGAAAATGGAGTGCCTCTCTATTTACTTAGGCCTTCTTTCATGAGTATTTCATAGTCTTCAGCATATAGATCTATGTGTATTTTATTTTTTAGGAGGCTGTTGTAAATGGTACCTTTTAAAAATTTCGGTTTTCAGTTGTTCATTGCTAGTATATACAAAAATGATTGATTTTTGTATGTTAACCTTGTATTCTGTGACCTTGTGAAGTGTACTTGCTGCTTTAAGAGCATTTGGTAGATTCCTCAGTATCAGTCCCCAACTGTTTTGGCACCAGGAACTGGTTTCATGGAAGACAATTTTTTCATGGATGGGCATGGGGGTGTGGTTTCTGGATGAAACTTTTCTATCTCAGATCATTAGGCATTAGTTAGACTTTCATAAGGAGCTCGCAACCTAGATCCCTGGTGTGTGCAGTTCACAATAGGGCTCCTGCTCCTATGAGAATCTAATGCCACCGCTAATCTGACAGGAGGCGGAGCTCAGGCAGTAATTCTCCCTTGCAGATGCTCACCTCCTGCTATACAGCCCGGTTCTTAACAGGCCATGGATGGTACCAGTTAGTGGCCCTGTGGGTTGGGGTCCCTTGTTCCTTGGGATTTTCCATGTAGATACACATGTTATCTTGAATGATAGTTTTATTTCTTGTTTTCTAATTTAAAAGTCTTTTATTTGTTTATCTTATCTTATTGTGCTTGTTAAGACTTCCAGAACAATATTGAATAGAAGTGGTGAGACTGGATATTCTTGCTTATTTCTCAGTCATAGGAGGAAAGCTTTTGGTCTTTCACCATTAGGTATGGTGTTAGCTATAGGCTTTTTGTATATGCTCCCTATCAGATTGAAGAAGATCCATTCTCTTCTTAGTTTGCTAAAAGGTTTTTTTATTTAATAATTAAAATATCATGAATGAATGTTGAATTGTCTCACATGCTTTTTCTGTATCTGCCTATATGATCGTGTAGCTTTTTTTTGTTTGTTTAGTCTGTAATATGGTGATTCACACTGAATGTTTCTCAAATAGTAAATTAGCCTTTCATTTCTGCGATAAACCCCACTGAGTTGTGATGTGTTTTTTTAAATATATTGATAAAATTTGATTTGTTAAAATTTTGTTGAATAATTTTTACATCTGTATTCATGAGGGATATTGATCTGTAGCTTTCTTTTCTTGTATTGTCTTTGTCTGGTTTAGGGGTCAGGGTAGTGATGTTTTCATAAAATGAGCTGGAAAGCATTCCTTTTTCTGGAAAAGATTGTGTGGAACCAGTGTTAATTTTTTCTTAAATATTTGGTAGACTTCATGTGTGAAACCCTCTAGTTCTAGAGTTTGTTTTATTGGAAATATTTTAGCTATGAATTTAATTTATTTAATAAATATAGGACCCCTTAGTTATCTATTTATATTTTGAGTGAGTTTTGATAGTTAATGTCTTTCAAAGAATTGTTCCATTTCATCTAGGCTGTCAAATTTATTATATGAATAGAGTTTTTTTTTTTTTGGTAGTATTCCTTCATTATTCTTTAATGTCTGTGGGTTTTGAAGTGTTATCTCCTGCTTCGTTCCTGGTGTTTGTAATTTGTGCCTTCTGTCTTTCTTAATGAACCTGGCCAGTTTTATGTATGTTTTAATGTTTCTGAAGTAACAGCTTTTGGTTTCATTGATTTTCTCTTTTGTTATTCTCTTCTCAGTGTAATTGATCTTTCTCTCTTTGTTATTTCTTTCCTTTCTTTGAGTTCACTTACTCTTCATTTCTAGTTTCTTTTGGTGGAAGCTTAAAGCATTAATTTGAGACCTTTCTTATTTTCTGATCTACACATTTAATACCATAAATTTCCCTTTAAGCACGGTTTTAACTATATCTCACAAATTTTGATATGTTGTATTTTTATTTTTCATTCAGTTCAAAGTGTTTTTGAATTTCCCTTGGGTCTTTTTTTTTATTATTTAATTGTGCATTGTTTCAATTCCAATATCTGGGGGAAATGATATATTTTTCTAATTGTCTTCTAGTTTAATTCTATTATGACCACAGCAGATAGTTTGAATAAGTTTAATTCTTTAAAATTTAAGAATGTGGTCCAACTTACAGAATATTCCAAAGGCATTTGAAATGAATGTATATTCTATTGTGTTGGATGGAGTAGTCTATAGATGTCAATTAGGTTAAGTTAGTTGATAATATTCAAACTTCCTACATTTTTGCTGCATTTCTGTCTGCTTATTCTATTAATTACTGATAGAGGTAAGTTGAAGTCACCAACTATAATTGTGGGTTTCTCTGTGTGTATTTTTCATTTTATTAAGCTTTTGCTTCATGTGCTTTATAGCTGTATTGTTAGGTGCACGGATGTTTAAAATTGTTACACCTTCTTGGTGAATTGAGTCTTTTATCATTATGTAAATTCCCTCTTTGTCACTGGTAATTTTCATGATTCTGAATTTGTCCAATATTAATACATCTACACCAGCATTTCTTTTATTAGTATTTTCCTAGTATATGCTATTTCATTCTGTTATTTTTAGCCTTTTTTTTTTTTGGTTTGTTTTTCACCATTATGTGAAATGAATTTCTTTTAGACAGCTGATAGTTGACTTTTTCTTTTTCAAATCTCATCTGATAATCTCTTTCTTATTTAATCAGTATGTTTAGACCACAGACATTTAATGTACTTATTTGTATGGTTGGATTTAAGGCTACTATTTTATTAGTTTTCTGTCCATCCATTTTGTTTTTCTTATCTTTGTTTTTCATTTCTTGCCTTCTTTTGATTTGTTTGAACATTTAGAATTCCATTCTCGTTTATCTGCAGTATTTATTTTAGTATATCTCTTGGTATAGTTTTTCTTCTAGTGATTATTCTAGGGCTTACAATATACATATCAAACTTTACACAATCTACTTAGAATTAATACTTACCACTTTAGGTAAAATGAAGAGATCTTAGGACAGTTTACACTTCCCCATTTTTGATGTGGTTGTCATATGTATCACATCAACCTATTTTGAAATAGCGTTATAATTTTTGCTTTCAGCAATCATGCATATTATAACAAACTTAAGAGGCAAATAATACTCTAATTTATTTACCGGGATATTTACAATTTATGTTGCTCTTTCCTCGTTACTGACCTTCCAAGTTTCCTTCTGTTATTGCCTTCCTTCCACTTGTAAACCTTTATTTAGCATTTCTTTCAAAGCACATCTCCTGGTGACGTATTTCCTTCATTCAAGAATGTCCTTATTTTGCCTTCATTCTGATGGATATTTTTGATACAGGATTAGGCTGATAATTATTTCTTTCAGTACTTGAAAATAATGTTATACTGCTGTCTTCTGGACTCCATAGTTTCCAATAAGAAAGCTGCAGTAATTGAAATTCTTCCTCCTCCATATGTAATGTAATTTTTCCTGTTAATTTCAAGATTTTAAAACTTTATCTTTGATTTCTAGGAGTTTCACTATGATATACCTAGGTGTGGTTTTCTTTATGTTTATCCAGTTTGTGGTTGCTGAGATTCTTCAGATCTGTAAATTTATGTCTTTCACCAAATTTGTGGAATTTTCAGCCATTATTTATTCAAATACTTTTCTGCACTATTCTTTTTTTCCCCTCTCCTTCTATAACTCCAGTGTGATAAATGATAGACCTTTGATATTATCTCACTGGTCTCTGAGGCTCTGTTTATTTTTTGACCATTTTTTCCCTTTCATTGTTCAGATTGAATAATTTCTACTAATCTGTCTTCATGTTCATTGACTTTCTTCTTTCATTGGCCTTTGAGTCAAGTCCCTTTGGTGAATTTTAAACTTTTTTATTGTATATTTCAGTTGTAGATTTTTAAAAGTTTTCATTCTGTAACTTCTATTTCTTTCCTGAGACTATAGTTCCATTTGTTTCTAGATTATTTGCCCTTACTTCTTGTGGCATGTTTATACTAGCTGTCATAACTGATTTTTGTTTGATAATTCCACATTTGGATCATCTCAATGTTGATGTCTGTTGATTGCCCTTTCCTTTCAGTTGTTTAGATTTTCTTAGTGATTCTTTACATCAAGTAATATTGAATTGTGTGTTAGATATTTTGAATACTGTGTTATGAGTTTGGGCTTTATTAAATCCTTTTGGAGACTGGCTTTGTTTCTTTAAAAGCAAGAAATCAACCTTGGATTTACATTGTAAGTTCTGACTTGGTCTAGTTGGGCTTGGTTCCAATGTCAGTTTAGTTTTCACAGACTTTGCTGTGCTATTCTGGTTTTCATAGCTTATGTGCTTTCATAAGCTTATGGGCTTACATGCTTCCATATGTGATGTATACTACAGTTCAGGTCTCAGAGCTTTTGCTGTCTGAGTCTGGTAGACTTTACACATATTCAGGTTGAGGAGAGCTCAAGGCTTCATACAGAGATTTAAAGAATCTCTTTCAACTTCCTCCTTTCCTGATCTTTCCTCACTCATTGGTTGCCAGTTAATTTATTCAGCATTTCTATATGGCTATAGTGTGAATGTGTGTGTGGGGGTCAATGTTAACTCAGCCTGCCATGTTATTAAAACCAGAAGTTTGCAAATTTATTTAATATTTAATTACATTTATATATATTTTTTACAACAAAATGATGTAACTTTCACTGTGATATTTACACACTTTTACAAAAAGTTCATGTAGCAGATAATGTCAATGCCCCACTATTATTTTCTTAAATCCCTTAATCATTTTTGTTTATTTTGACTCCCAGAAGTTTTCATTCCTGACAGCTAGCATCTGCATTGCCTTGTGAGAAAGTTGAGTGTAGGCTATGGCTGTGAGTTTGTTTGTGGATGCCTGAAGTGGGAATTTATATGCTCTGGAGATAGCCCTGATACCAATACCTGATAGGGACAGGAGTGTAATATTCAAGTTTCCTTACCCCTCATCTTTGCAACCCTTAGACATAACCCAAACTGTTGAGTTTCACTGTAGAATTGAGCTAAATTTAGCTCCCATGGGAACTTGCTAGATATTGGCATCCTTGCTTCCTTTTTTTTTATTTGCTGCCCACTTCTCTATTCCTTTACTGGTTTTTCCTTGGAAAACTTCTTAATAAATAACTTTCACATCAATTCTTGTCCCAGGATCTGCTTCTGGGGACCCCACAATGATGAGTAGAATTCTAAAATGGCCTTCAACATTCCCTGGTGTATGTGCCCTGTAGAATTGCCTCCTCTCGAGCATTGGTAAGGACCTGTAAATATGATGAGCCAGTGACTCCCTTCATTAGGTTGTATTAGACAGCAAAGGTGATGGGATAATCACTCCCTTGATTATACAGGACTCAGTTTTAGCAGATTATTCTACTGGCCTTAAAGAAGTAAACTGTCATGTGTGAGGGGGCCACAGTGCAAGGAACTGCAGGGCCTCTAGGAGCTAAGATTGGCTTTCAGTTGATAACCAGAAAGAAAGTGGGGACCTCAGCCCTATGAAAGCAACAAGGAACTAAATTCTGCCAATAACCATGTGAACTCCAGAAAGGCACACAGCCTGGCTGACACCTAGACTGTAGCAGCCTTGTGAGATTTGAGCAAAGGACATAGGTAAGCCATGTCAGGACTCCTGCCCATAGAAACTGAAGATTAATAAATGTAGATGGTTTTAAGAAGCTAATTGTGTAGTATTTTGTTATGCAGCAATACAAATTAATATAACATTCTAAGGCAGTTAGTTATTCCAATATTCTCTATTTTCTCACTGATTTTATCAATGTTATAATATTGAGTGTATTTATGATGATAATTCTGAAACAGCTCTTGAATTACCCAAGGCCATTATGGATTTATTTATTCAGTCATAATTTGTTGAATGGTTAGCATATATAAGGCACTTTTTTAGGTTCTGAGGGGATATTAAGGTGAATATTATCTTCCCTGCCTTAAAGGAACCAATATCGTGGAGAGTAGGGGAAAATACACTGTACGTGGATAACAACTATATTATAAATTATATCATAAATGTGCTATAAGGAAGGTATAAAGAAGATGCTATGAGACCATACAAAGCTCTATTAGAATTAAATTTGATGCATGCAATGTGTCCACCTGAGTGTTGAATTCACAGCTGAAGTTCAAAAAACAATAGCAGTGTGGTCTAGTGGATATAGTACTGATTCGGCAGTCAGATAGACCTAGGTTTAAATCCAGCCTCTTTATATCATTTCCACTCAATTTCCACATTGGGAAAGTTTCTTCCAAACCTTGTACAGAGCAAATTATAGGTTTTTCACTCAATTCCTGCACTGGTAAAGTCTTTTTACAAACTTTGTAGTTATATGATCAGGAGCAAACTATTTATAGCATGCCCCACAAATGATTATGGAATTCCATAACTGTTAGTGAATAGAATGAATCGGAAAATGGAGGCTCTAGTAATATTTCTGACAGATGAAGAGGGTCAAAATCCATATCAGTGGAAAGGGGAGTGAGAGTACATTAGAGATATTCAGGAGGTAGAAGAGACTAAACTTTGAAAATGATCATGTGGCAGAGGTTTGGAGATGAGAGAAGTGAAAAAAATGGCATTTATATCTCCTCCCTCAGTGTTCCCTTCTGGAAAGGTCTTATCTTGACTGCATATGACAGAAAATAAACATTTTTTGAAAGGATGCATGAGTCAAGAGCATTAATAGAACTTTTAGGAAACCTCACACCATTCACTTGCCGCCTTCTGTTAGTTTCTCACTAGTGACAGAGTGCTATCCTTGTTCATAATAGAAGCTCTCAATATAAAGATACCAACCCAGGCGTGGTGGCATGTGCTTGTAGTCCCAGCTACTCAGGAGACTGAGGCAGGGGAATGACTTGAGCCCAGGAGTTTGAGGCCAGACTGGGCAACATAGTGAAACCTGTCTCTAAAAAGTTAAAATAAAATACACAAAGCAGCATACATTTTTCAGTTGTCTTTATTAGAAATATGTGTTCACAGGGAACCTCCAAATGTCTTTTCTTGGGAAAATCTTTCCTGGAGAGCAGCCAAGGGGAGTTAGAGTGATCTGAAAGCATGGGAATGGTAAATGGGTGCAAGATTCCTGCAGATTCTATAGATGGGAATGTTATCTGAATATTTAAAAATTATTTTCAGGCTCTTTAAAAATTTAATTTAAACATAAAGTCTACTTCAGGTATCCCTTTGGAATGGAAGTAGAAGTTTGTTTTGAGCCTTTCATTTTGGTGCTCAGTAAATGCTAATTTCCTGGTTGGACACTGGAGTGTCAGATGCTTCATCTCAAAATGTTTATGGGAAGACCACATTTTCCCTTGACAACAAGAGTGTAGGAATGGATGATATGTTAAATAGCTCCTAGAGTGTATGAATGGTGTGTTTTTGTTATCCCAGAGAATGTGCTTTATCTCTCGCACACTGTAAGACAGATATAGGTGTAATTATCATATTAACTAGCCAGTTAGCTATTCTGTGAGACTATGATTATGCAGAGTGTAGAGAAAACTTTATTTATGAACTTATTCTCAAGAAAAAAAAAAAAAGCAAAAAGCTAAGCCAGCACATCATCTAATTCTCAATGTAAAATAATGCAGAAGTGCGGAAGATGAACATCTGATTTGTCACATCTGATACACTAATGTTTTATCCAAAAGGAAGAACACATTGGAACTTGCTCAGTCATCTGCATAAACACCACCTGGCCCTTTACAGGCACCTACTCAAGTAACAAGAGTCAACGAATGGCAGCTCTGCTCATAGCCTTTTCACTGGTAGAAACAGAAAAATCGCCTTTCTTTTCACTGGTAGATATAGAAAAATATCTCTGTTTCTTTAAAAACAAAACATTTATGTATCAAAGTAGCAGCATCTCATACATTTTTTTTTCAACAGCATAAGATCTCGGTGATAAAAGTGAATCCAACGGAATCTGCTATGTTAGGGAATATACGGTCACAAATTGCCTAGATTTTGAACAGCTTAAAAATTCCTTATCCTTTAAAAAGTGGGTATATCAAATTAGACCCCATGCAATAAGGTGTTTATTGGAACATGAAGTCACTTGTCCCCCAGGTATATCACTTAGTAAATCTTGCATTGGAAATAGTTATAGTTTTTAGTGTAAAATGTTTTGCCAGGGATGAGAGGACTTTTCCTCCTCTGAACTGACACATTCTGGTTGTATGCCTCCGTGAGCATACCTTTGTGCTACATTACACACATAGAGGTAGTGTCACACTTTCCAGTTGTACTAATATAAAAAGGAGGAACCCTGATCACTAAAGTCTATTGTACCAGTCTTGAGTGTTTTCAAGGAAAGTTAGTGGGAGGGTGAATGAGACTGATATGCTGTCTTAAAGAAAGATTTAAGGAAAACAAATCTCACTTGCCTTTACATTTTAGATCCAAGTTGGCTAACTAGAAGGTGTCGACTACCTTGTTTCCTCCACTGTGAAAACCCTGCCAAAGTCTTGGCATATTTCTGCAGACAGGAAACAATTGAACAAATTAGTCTTCTGGGATGTATCAGTTTTTAATTTATTTTTTTTTTTAAAGAGGGGAAAGTGTCAGAGAGCCACTGAGCTCTGCCGTTAGCTCACTATTTTATTGACGACCTGTGGGACATGCTTAGTTTCTAAAACTTTCTACCTTTAAGTAAAACTTCCAGCCATCTATCATGCTAAAAGTCTTCCTGGAACCACTTGAAAACTGACAGTCTGCAGCTCTTTTATATTTGTTTTTTGGATCTCATGCCTTGAATGAATGCTTTCATTTAAAACATTTAAAAAATACTACATAATAGATGGACATATTTTGGGGTTACATGTGGTAATTTGATACATTCATATAATGTGTGAAGATCAAATGAGAGCAACTGAGATTTCCACATTAATAGACTTTAATGCATGTATTTGGTAGGGAGAATGACTGGGCTTTCTTTGTTTTTGGATTTAATGCATTATGATATTATGATGTTTAATTGTCCAGGACAGGTATGTCAACACAAGGCAAATGTTTAATCTCGTTTACACTGTTCAAGTGCATCTATCATTAGTCTCTGGTATAGACTCCTATTTTAATTGTATTATCTGATTCATGTTGGAAAAGTATGCCTGGATTAGAGAGGGAGAAGGATCTTGCTCATTTCCCAATTTCCAGTGCAGACTGGAAAGTAATTTTATTTGTTTATTATACTAATAAATTTAAAGTTCCTACTGTGTGCCAGTGTTGGGGAGAGACTAATGAAAGGTAGACATGGTACCTGCCTTCATGCAGCTTATAGTCTAATACATTTGAATGAATATTTATGATTTTAGAAATAATTGACAAGGTTTCTACTTCAGGATTAGCAAGTTGATGTCATTTCAACAATTAACATGAAATTACATGTTTTGAGTACTTAGTATACACTAAATATTTTGTCACATGTCATTTCATTCAATCTGCACTACAAACCCAGCAGGTAATGTTAGTCTAATTTTACAGATAAGGAAATTGATACACAGACAGGTCTCATAACTTTCCCCCTGTTGGATAGCTACCCAGATCTATCTGATTGAAAAGCCAGCTTGCTGAGAGTTTGCATTGGCATCATCAACCTACATCTGCAAAGTGAATTTAAACTTACATAATTTAGATGAATAAATTAGAAGTATTATTTTTTTTATCCTAACCAAAAGTTGGAAACTCAAATATCTACAGAGATAACAGGTATAATATAGTGAAGCAGGAGAGTAATAACAGGGGGTGGTGAGGAGTGTAGTAAATTCAAGCTTACATGCTTTGTTTAAATATTCCAGGTGATTTCTACTAATGAGGTGTGAATGATGAATGCAGACCTAGGGATGAGATGTTGTTAGACCATATAGCACATTTGTGCAAATTAGAAAAAGTCACTCTTTCCCCTTAGTGATTATAGTCCAGGCTTGGCAAATGAGTGCAGGCCTTGTGAACATGGCTTAGCAACGGAATGTGAGTTGGGAACCAGCCCGACTTACCCCCTTCACCTGATGCTTTGTGCAAGGCACAGCAAAAGACACTGGACATCTGGGTTTTTTTTGTTTTTTTTGAGACAGGATCTTGCTCTACTACCAGGCTGAAGTGCAGTGGCATGATCATGGCTCACTGCAGACTCAACCTGCTGGACTCAAGTGATCCTTCCCACCTCAGCTTCCCAACGAACTGGAACCAGAGGAGCATGCCACCACACCTGGCTAATTCTTGTATTTTTTAGAGATGGGGTTTTGCCATGTTGCCCAGACTGGTCTCAAACTCATGGGCTCCAGGGATCCTCCCACCTCAGCCTCCCAAAGAGCTGGGATTACAGGCCTATGCCACTGAGCCTGGCCTGACATTTGCATTTTTAAAGCGAAATTTCTTGATTTTTAAAATTAAATTTTAAAATTAAAAATTTGAAAATCACTGCGTGGGTCAAATAAAACTCATTTATATTTTGGATTTGGTCTGCTGGCCGCCATTTGAAACTTCTGAATTACAAGCTAAGCCTGTGAGGCGAGAAGTAGCAGTTTTTGTTTGTTTAGTCGTCAGGCTCAAGTATCTGGAGACAAAAATATTTTCAATTTCAATCTCAAAAGTAAGAAGCATTTTTAGTATCTACATTTTAAAGGCTAATTTGAAGCGAACTTATTCCATTTCTAAGAGTCTAGCTGTAATAGTCATGAACAATTCTCAGGTAGTTTGTTATTTGGTAACTACCTATGTTTAACATGGATACTTGGGAGTTAAAAATGCATCAAGCTTAATTGCAAAAAGGAAGTAGAACTTGCGTAAATCTCAAATTATTTTGAATTTTTCTTTTATTTGTAGACTGAGCATCAGCTGTGGCCTATGATTGGTGGTAAGATAATATCTGATGATGCTAATGTAGTGAGCTAAGAATAACACCAGAGAAAATCCATATTATTTCACCCACAGGAGAATTTGCCTTTGGGTCATGAATTTAGGTTGTCTCAAAATAATTTTGCCAGAGTCTAAGGTAACAATTGCACATTTTAAGATTTCGGTCCATTAAGTTTTGTCTTTGTAATGACTAATTCTTTGTATGCTATCTTACTTAAGCAAACCAAACCAAACCAAACCAAACCATCACTACGTGTGTCAAGGGAATCATGAAAGATATGTTTTGCAGTGAAAAGGGATAGGTACCACAGGTATACCTCACAACCCTTGTGCCTGCTAAGCTGGTACTTCAGGGAAATCTTGTCTTGAGAAATGATAGGAAGCTGCCCAGAGACAGAAAACAAATTGATACTTTTTCGTAGAGGTGGGAAGAAAATACCAGGTCTGTATGAGTGATTACTAATAACCTCTTTTGATGAAATGCAGTTCTTTCCAAGGACTAGAGTTGTTTGGACCTTAAGTAGTCATTACTTTTGTGAAGTTCCATGAGCATGAAGTTCTTTTTCATCTTCAGGGAAGGGAGAGCATAGGTCAGTGACAACATCGTATTTTATTTTTTCTTTTTCACCTACAAATGAAACTTGTATAACTCTGTGTGCCTAAGATCTTAAACCCAAGCTGCAAAACTGCAAGAATTTAAGCTACGCACATATGAAATTGCCACAAGCATAGTTTGTTGTCTAGAGTCTGAAGCATTCTGAAGAAGACTATCTTTATTTTTTGTTCTGAGGGAAGCCTAGAACAAATTTTGATTAGGTTCCCAAAGCCTGTCACTGAAATGAGAAAGTTACACTAGGAAATAAGTTGCAGAATCAAAGTAAGTGCATAGTCATTGCTATTTTTGCCTTTAATATTCAGCTTTTTAATTATTAAGACATATATTTTTCTTGCCTATATATATTCATACATATGTGTTTATTTTTGGTATACATATACACACATATTTATCTCTGTGTGTGTGTATATATATTTATACCACTTTATATATATATACACACACACACACATATACACACACACTCACGCACCTATTCCACTGGTACATACATATGTATTTATTTGTGTGTGTGTGTATATATACACACACAGATATATATACACACACACACAGACATACGCACACACACACACATATACACCCAAATACATATGTATGTACCAGTGGAATAGGTACATATATGTGTGTATATATATTATATATGTGTGTATATATGTTATATATATGTATATATATAATATATATAAAATAGTGGTATAAATATATATATACAGAGATAAATATATGTGTGTATGTATGTATACCAAAAATAAATATATATGTATGAATATATAGGCAAGACAAATATATGTCCTAATAATTAAAAAGTTGAATATTAAAGGCAAAAATAGCATGTTGTGTATATATAGATATTTATCTGTGTGTGTATATATATATATATACACATACACATGTGTATATATATATATACACACACATACACACAAACATTTCCTAAAGGCTAATTTGAAGAGGAATTACTCTGTCTCTAACAGTCTACCTGTACTCGTCATGAAAAATCATGTGCGTGTGTCATATTTTGTATCAAATACGTATATACCACAAATAAATATATATGTATGTGTGAGTGGAATAGACCTGCTGGAATATTCAGCTTTAGCTTTCCTTTAATATGGTGTTTTGACTAAAATGTTAGAATGGGAAGGATTCTTGGCGACACCTTTTACTTTTAACCTGTGATCCTTGGAACCCCAAGTGGCTTTGGACATGTTTCAAAGTTTCAACACGGTGAAACCCCGTCTCTACTAAAAAAAAAAAATACAAAAACCTAGCGGGGCGAGGTGGCGGGCGCCTGTAGTCCCAGCTACTCGGGAGGCTGAGGCAGGAGAATGGCGCAAACCCAGGAGGCGGAGCTTGCAGTGAGCTGAGATCCAGCCACTGCACTCCAGCCTGGGTGACAAAGCGAGACTCTGTCTCAACAACAACAGCAACAAAAAAAAAAAAAAAAAAATTTTTAATTATGTAATCAGTTCTCAATTATCTAGGCTATCATAGTCTGCAAAGGGGGAGGTTGTTAATCAGGGCTTCACAACTCCAGTTACATTTTAGCCAGACAACTTCCATTTTATTCAATTATATTCATTTATTTATTAAGTAAATACTTATCTAGCATCTACAATATGGCCAGGCACTATTTTAGGTGCTGAGAATAAGGCGGTCGAAAAAGGTAGACAGAGTCCATTGTCTCATAGAGCTTGTATTCTGGGATGGGATGGAATAAGGGAGAGCAGATTTCTGATTAGCATGCTTGAGGAATACTAGGAAGGCCAGTGATTCTGGACTACCTCGAACAAGAAGGGAGTTAGGAGAATGGGCCAGAGAGATATCACATCAAGAACATAAAAGGCCTTGAAGGCAAAATAAGAAGTTTGGATTTTAGTATAAGTGTAATGAGAGATGTAAGACAAAATAAGGAGTTTGGATTTTTGTATAAGTGTAATAATAAGATATGTAACCTGATTTGTGATTTAAATGGATCCTCCTGCTTCTGGGTGGCAAAGAGCCTATGGTATGGCCAGAATGGAAGCAGCAAAGCCTGTTGAGAGATTTAAGTAGATTTCCACTTCTACGTGTGATGTAGTAGGTTGCATTAGGGCAATGCTTCTGCTGAAAACAATTAGAAAAACCTGGATAAATTCTGAAATGTATTATTTTAAAGCCACAAAGAGCTATGGGAGCTATGAGGACAAGACAGGCTACAATTTCAGAGAGGGACATGGATGATTAGGAGCTATTTTCTCCCGTGAGAGCATTTGATAATTCTGGGCATGGGCTAAGGATTAAAACTTGGCCCAGGCTGAGGACTACTTCTTGGGAAAATAAAAACTTTAGTGGTTATGTGAAGCTGGACTGACAAAATTTGAGACTATAGGGATCTCAAATACATGGCCAGGTTTTCCCACAAGACAACTGCTGAACTCTGAAGCTAGGTAGGAGATTAAAGAGCTAGGTTGAAAGCTTCTGAAAGGTAGAGTGAAATATCACATAGTCTTGTGATGCTTAGGAAACAAAGGCTGCTCTGGGGAGCAGACCCCAAAATAAAATATGCAAGGATAATAAAATCCCTAGAAGGAGTGGTGAATTGATCTGGAGATACTTTTCGTCTGGGATACTTAGTAAATCTGGGTGCCCCTTGAGGCTGAAAATCTAGGATAGACCTGTAGCAGAGTAGCAGAAGGCCCTTCCTGAGAAGCAGAGAAACCAACAGGATTCGACTTTTTTTTTTGTTTGTTTGGATTGAAGTAGCAAAATTGCAGACTTGAGGAGTGTCAGACACATAGAAGGTTCCTTGATGACATTTGCCACATTTGAAGTTGTGTGGGTCAGGAAGCTAAAGAACCAAGTGATAAACTTCCGAAGGGCAGAACTGAACCTCCTTCAGTCATTCAGATTTGGGAAATCAAAATCCTACCAAGTTTACAGTTGAAAACCCTGGGGAGCCATGCCCTAGGAACAGGGCCAAGCAGAACTACATTGAGTTTTACCAAAACTTCTTCACAGCTGCAACTCAGCAGCATTTCTGATTGGCTTGAGATGATTAATCCCCCTAATAGCTGTTCTTGCTATTAGCAGGAGGAAAGCCTTTCTGATGGAAGATAGCATGATCTGGAGGCTCTGCGTTTTCTTTAGAATTGGAAAATAGGCCAACAGAAAACACCCAAGCAGAAGCACAGAGAGAAAAAATAATGGAAAAAACAGGTAAGAGTAATGTGGACCGTGATGAAAATGATGTGTAATTGAATTTCTGGAAGGAGAAGACGAGAGAGTAGAATAGAAACAATATTCAGAGTGAAAAGCTAACCATTTTCCAAAACTGATGGAAAACGTGAATCCATAGATTCAAGTAGGATAAATACAATAAAAACAATACCCAGCATTTTATATGTAAGACTGCTGAAAACACATAGTAGGAAAGTCTTAACTGGAGTCAGGGAAAGACTATATTCCAAAAGAACATCAGTAAAACTTATATCTGACTTCTGAACTGAAACACTGGAAGTCAGAAGGCAATGAAACGGCGTCTTTCACATGCTGATAGAAAATAATTGCCAAGCTGGAATTTTATACCTGGTGAAAATATACTTGAAAAATTAAGGTGAGATAAAGACAATTTCAAACATATGAAAATGCATAAAATTTGTTGCTACCCGTCCTGTACTAAAAATAATAATAATAAGCAATAGCAAAGGGAGCTCTTCAGAGAGAAGCATGTAACTTGAAGAGGGAATGAAAAATACCAGAAAGGGAAAATATCTGGGTAAATACAAATGAACATTGATTGTATAGAACAATAAAAGTAATGTCTTTTGGAGTCTTAAATTGATATATAACCAAAATGCATGACAAAAATAATGCAAAAAGTAAAAAAAGGATTAAATAGGAGTAAGGTGTTATAAGGTTCTAGCAGTATTGGAAGGTGATATAAGTAATAATTTATACTAGAATGTGATAATTCAAGTATATACGATGTAATCTAAGTAATCTATATTCCTATACCATGAAATACAATGAAAATGATAGTATAACAAATTAACATAGGAAAATATTTTAAAATGTACTAGATTAATCCAAAAAAGAAAGGAAAATAAAAAAAAATATGAAACAGAATATAAAATGTAAAACAGATTGTAAAGTCATAGTTATAAACCCACTATATCCACAATTGTATTACAAGTAAATGAACTAAATATTCCATATAAAAGACTGACATTTAAGACTGGATAAGAATACAAACCCCAACTATATACTGCTTACAAAGAACAAAGGATCCAAATACATAAAGATACAGAAAGGTTAAATGTAAGAGAGGTTGGGAAAAGGTATACTTAAAAAAACACTGACCAAAAGAAAGGTATTACAGCTTTATTCATATCGATGTAGGTTTTTAAGGGGAGAAGCATTATCAGAGATAAGAGGGCTATTTTGTAATTGTAAATTATAATTGTACAATCCATCAGGAAAGAGACTATTGTAATAATCCATGCCAGAGATGACAGTGCCTTGGACTAGAAAGGTAAGTGTGGATGTTAAGGTGACATGGTGAAATTCTGGGTATATATTGTAGGTAGGTGCCAACAGTACTTGCTTTTGGATTTGGTATGGAATATGAAATAAAAGATAGGTGTTAATAGTAATTCCAAAGTTTTTGTCCTGAGGGACTAGATGAATAACAGTACCATTTACTGAAATAGGGAGTTAAAAATGCATCAAGATTATTGCAAAAAGGAAGTAGAACTTGTGTAAATCTCAAATTATTTTCAATTTTTCTTTTAATTGTAGGTTGAACATCAGTGTGGTCTGTGACTGGTGTTAAGATAATATTTGATGATGCTAATACTGTGAGCGAAGAATAACACTAGAGAAAATCCATATTATCTCACCCATAGGAGAATTTGCCCTTTGGTCATGAATTTAGGTTGAGATGTGGGTTTAGGAGAGAAAAAGTTCTCTTTTGGCTATGTGGAATGGGATGGAAGAAATAGCAGTAATTCAGTTTTGAACATATAGACTGGTGCTGTGGAGAAGAGATCTGGATATACAAATTCCCAATTTAGTTTGACTCCTTAATTTTACAGATGAAGATCTTGAAGCTCTGAAACTTGCTTACAGTCACACAGCAAATAAATGCCTCAGGTGGAACTAAAATCCAGGTCTTTTGGGGGCTTAGCATAGGGTCACAGATAATACCATCTACTGCTTCTAAACTTGCTTTGTTGAACTCCAGAAAATATCTCATATAGAATAACAATAATTTAAAAAATGTGTTGTGTGTGTAGTATTTTACAGATATTGTGCTAAATGCTTAAGATACCTTTTCTCTAAAGTCTTTTTGTTGTTGTTGAGATGGAGTCTTGCTCTGTTGTCCAGGCTGGAGTGCAATGGCACAATATGGCTCACTGCAACAACCTCTGCCTTCCGGGTTCAAGCGATTCTCCTGCCTCAGCCTCTGGAGTAACTGGGATTACAGGTGCACTAACCCACCTGGCTAATTTTGTATTTTTAGTAGAGATGAGGTTTCACCATGTTGACCAGGCTGGTCTCAAACTTCTGACCTCAAGTGATCCATCCGCCTCGCCCTCCCAAAGTGCTGGGATTACAGGCATGAGCCACCGTGCCTGGTCCCTTTTCTCTAAAATCTTTATAGCGCAACAAGGTAGATACTATCATCCTCATTTTTACCGATAAGAAACGAGCTTTTGAGGTTAAGCAACTCTCCCGAGGTCAAATCATTGGTGAATCTAGTCAGATAACCAGGATGTTTAACTCCTGCAACCACTATGCAATACATTTACCTGTGTCGTAGAAAATTAACACTCAATTGTGCTATGTCTCATTCACTTTCTTTGATTTTTTGTGGGTTTATGATCAGTTCACAGCTTATACTATTTGATTTTTTTGCCTTTCAATTTTTCCTTTGGAGTTTGAATTTGACTGAGGAACCGTTTCCGTTGAGTTAAATTTAGGGAAATGACTGATACTTAATGTAAGGCTCTTTTTCCAGGGCGCATGATAAATCCTTCCTCAGGACACAGTGTTGGCTTCTTCAATTTCAGCAGCTGTAATTGCTGTCTTTGGGAACAAAGGAATAATTGGAGATCATTTGTAATAAAAGCCTTCTCTCTTTTTCTAAGAGCATTCATATTTTTGTTGACCTCTTTGAAAATTACAGAGAAAATAAAATAAATCCAGCAAACCCTCCCAAACAAAACAAAACAAAACAAAACAAAACATATGACTTACAGAACTCAACACCTCATCCAAATCCGCCAACCTGAACTAAAACATCCTCAGAAGAAGCAGCCCTTTTTTTTTTTGTCTTTAATCTAAGGGCAGTGTAAAAGCCTGGGTAGTCTCTAGGACTACTTTAATCAATTTAATGGAGTTTGTTGACTTCAGGCTTTGGGCTAGTACAAAGAGACACTCAGATGTAAGCCAGTGAGAGAATGCTTTCACAGGGCATTGGTCTGAAAACAGTAGTATGCAATAAGAGGAGCGGTCCAAGAGGAGTCAATGATGTGGTCGATTCTGGGTGGATTGATACAGTCTGAGAATGTGTTATGTTACTAAAGGTGTAGTGGCGAAAGCCAGCTGGCCCCTCAATCTAGCATAATTTCCTTTACAAGGGACTTGTGAGAAAAAAAGTGCACAGTGATGGACCTTTGTTAGTTCAAAGGTTTTTACCTCTTTATTGTGAAGCCCCATTGTGAATTCACAGGGCTTAAAATATGTATTAATGTCCCTTTCATTTTATCATTCTAAAAGAAATCAAAGACAGAGAACTTTTTTCTTCCCAATGAGCTTGTCTTTTTGAAATCACAGAGTGTTTGTGCATATGGTCTCCTAATGTCTCAGTTGAATCTGGGATTTCAGTGGGAGTTAGTGAGACATTGTTATTCCTTAAAGACTTTCAAGAAACTTTTGCAAAAAGACAGACTTGCTTTCTCTTCTTTTTCAATAATTACATTTTAGTTTATTGTACAATGAAAGAGAGCAAACTACAAGTACATTTTTTTTAAAGATCTGAGAGTGTGAACCTTCCACCTCCTTTTCAACTAAAGTTGACGGATTTGTCCTGCTATAATCTCAACCCTTGAGTATTTCTATCCACAACTTTTGCTTCAGCAAAACTTCTGACTAAATCAAACAGGTTTTCAGCATAGACATGGTATGCTGTATAGTGTGATGCTAGTGAAAAAATAAAGATTTTGGCTGTATGACTAAAATAATACTCTCATGAGCATTACTAATTGCCATTTACTGTTATCGGCCTGAGGAATTTTTCCTGAAGGCATATATTTTATATTGTGAATTGCTTGCTCGCTGGAGTCTCTATGTACTATATTTTTCATCTGACATACAATCCATACTTAAAAATCTATCTTTTATCCATTCAGTACAGTTTAAAGTTTAATTTCAGTGTTTGACAGTTTATAAAAAGAAGAAATGCTCATTTTTTAAAACTGGAAAAACAGAATAACCTCTAGTAGTACAAAAACATTGGTGACACTACCCTACTTCCCAAAGAAATATTTTGTTCATGATTTTCTGAAATGTGAATCAAAACTCTCATGACAGGTGAATGAAGAGAGAAGAATTAAGATATAGGTACAAACAAAAGCAGCATTAATAATTCAGGTAAATAAAATTTGCATACAAAAGAATATCATCAAGGTGATGGAGAATACTTCTGAAAGTACAGGACATTTAGGCAATAGGAAAATGAGTTGAGAGTTGAATGTTTTATATTTCACAAAAGGCTTTATATAATTTAAAATTTTTTCCTGATTCCATTGTTCAAGCAAACATTATTTACCATTATCTCTAACCTTTCCTTGGTTAGATAAATTGGAATTTTTTCTATATGTTGCGATGTTTTATTATTATAATTTTTTTTGAGATGGAGTCTCACTCTGTCACCCAGGCTAGAGTGCAATGGCATGATTTAGGCTCACTGCAACCTCTGCCTCCTGGGTTCAAGCGATTCTTCTGCCTCAGCCTCCCAAGTAGCTGGTACTACAGTTGCACACTACCACGCCTGGCTAATTTTTGTATTTTTAGTAGAGATGGGGTTTCACCATATTGGCCAGGCTGGTCTCGAACTCCTGACCTCATGATCTGCCTGCCTTGGACTCCCAGAGTGCTGGGATTGCAGGTGTGAACCACCACTCCTGGCCTCCTATAAGTTGCAACTTTAAGGGACAAACCACACGTAAACTATAAACTGTTCTTCAGCATTTTTGCAATTTATATGTATTAATCTGAATTGGCTGAAAGCTGTTACTTTCTTACTTGAGTCATTTTTTCCATGTCACATGTCATTAGTAGTGTCCCTCAGTGGGCCTTTCCATGTAGAATGAACGCTTCAGTTTTTAAGGCACAATGTAAAACCGTATTCACTCAAGTTATCTTAAGATGTGTTAAGAGAGCAGCTTGCATTGGTAAGAATCAAAAGATGCATTGACAAGATTCGTTTTCTTTTCAATGCGAAGCCATAAGGGTTTGTTGTTTTTAAGGAGGAACTTATGATAAGCTAAAAGAGTTATTACCTGCGTTAGAATGACAGCTGGCTTGTCTAACTTGCTTCATTTATTCAACAAATATTTAATGAGAGCATATTTAATGAGGATCTGAGGATAGGAAAATAAAAGAAGTAGTATAAAAATGTTCATAATCAGAGGAGAGGTACCAAGTGAAATAATGAGACTTCGGTAAAAAAGGGGGCAAAAATGTTTCAGAAAGAAAGAATGATCACTTAAAGCCAGGAGTCTTAGACAAGCCTGGGCAACAAGGCAAGACCCTGTCTCTAAAACAAAATAAAAATATTAGCCTGGCGCAGTGGTGTGCACCTGTAGACTCAGCTACTTTGGGAGGTTGTGGTGGGAGGATTGCTTGAGCCCAGAAGTTTGAGGCTACAATGAGCTATGATTGAGCCACTGAACTCCAGTCTGGGTGACAGAGCAAGATCCTGTCTCAAAAATAAAAAGAAAAGAAAAAAAGACAGAGGAAACAACATAAGCTTGGCGTGATAAAACTGGGAGCTGCAAGTATTTGGAGTGGTAGGTTTGTGTATTGCGGTGAGGGGGGGAGAAAAAGTGGAGACAGTGGTAGATGAGACAGGCAGAGGCCACAACTGTGTGATATGCCAAGTAATTTAGACCTTATTCTGAAGAAGACAAATAGCTATTGAAGGGTTTTAAGTAGGAGAATGATCTGATCAAACTGGGGAATATTGACAGACCACTCTGGAAATTGTGTGGAATTTAGATTCAAGAGATACTAGATGCAGAGAGTTAGTAACAAGGATTAGAGTGAGCTGGGAGAAGTATAAATACTGTGTGTGTTCAGGCAGAGTAGATGGTACGTTGGATATAGATTTGTGAGGTACTTAGGAGATAGAATTGACAGCATTTGGTTTGGTGATTAGAGGTAAGAAGTGAGAGAAAAGGTGGAGTCTTCTATGACTTCCAGGTTTCTGACTCAAGAGACCTGATGAAGGGTGGTCAGACTAGGAAATAGAAGAACTGAAACGTGTTTAATGGTGGTGCCAGTCACGGTTGAGATAATCAGATTGGAAGCTTAGTTCTGGACTTGTTGAGTTTTAATTTTATGTGTCTAACTATCAGGAGATAATTTTAGGTAAGGGATACAGATTTGGGAATATTTCATTTCTAATGGTAGCTAATGCTTCAGATAAAAATACACTACTTAAAAAGTGTCCTTTTAATATTTTGTTTTTAAATGGGAAAATACATGCATATGGTAAAAAAATTAGATGGATGCAATAAAACACAAGTCTTTCTCCCATCCCAAGTCCGCAATTCCTTTCTCCAGATTTAGGTATTGTTAACAGTTTTCAGAAATGTACTTGACATTTTCTTTCCAAGTACAAGCATATATATTTGTGTGTATATGTAGGTGGAAATGTCTTACATACATACATGTTTTAAATAGAAATGTTAGTCTGTTATATTTATCCTTCTGTACCTTATTTTTTTCACTTTTCAGCATACCCTGAAGATTATGTCATATGGACACATATAGATCTACTTCATTCTTTGTAATGGTTTTGTAGTATTGCATTTCACACAGGGACCTAGTTTTCTTAAACCAGATTTTTTTTTTTTTTTTACTGATTTTTTAAATATAGTTTTCATGCTAAACAATGCTTCAGTGAACATCTTTGCACATGTAGCTTGGGTTGGAGTATTTCCCTTTTTTATTATTGGTGCTGAGCTAGAAACTAATCTGAGAGAAGGCACATTGTATTAAAAAACCTGAAAAACTACTCCTCACTCTGATTGGAATCAGACTTGTGTGCCTTACTCTCTATTTACTGTAGGGATGCTAAGGTGATGAGGTGACTCTTTTTTTAAAAAAATGGGAACCACTCAAACTGTGTCCTCTCTTACTCTCCCAGAGAAGAACGATCATCAACGGCCAATGGCAGTCGCAGCGAAGCAACACCAAGATCCGGGCTCATGCTCAGGAGAGAACGCTGCGCCTCCTGCTCATGGTTTTCGGTGCTCTGCACGTTCACAGAAACTTCTCTGGTAGTGCACTGTAGGAATGATCCCTGAAAGTATAGTCTTGATGAAGTGACTCTTAATCGGGATTCTCCCCATGTCAGTATGTGCAGGTCTTCTCTTCTGGGCTAGTAGGTTTCCCCCATAGAAACATTTCAGACATTCTACCTGGGAATGGGAGGCTGTTGCTAGACTTTGGGTTGCTCAACAGGATAAGGGCACTGTGGGCCTTATTCTTGTAGACGAGCGGAATGCCTGTACTTCGTTGCTTCACTGATGTCTTCAGCGATGCCAGCGTCCCTGAATCTGGGACCTCTTCGATTCAACATCATCAAGAAAATCTCTTATCTAGGGTTGAGGGAGCAGTTGCATGGCTCCGTGGAATGTGGGAGAAATTCTGGGATTTGAACTGCTCTTTATATCACTGCCTTTCAAATTTTAAGGGGTTTACAGAGCACTTGGGAATCTTGTTAAAGTGTAGGCCTGATTGGGTAGGGACGGAATCAGGGATGGGACCTGAAATTCTGCATTTCTAACACACTTTGAAGAGTGCCTATGCTGCTGGCCCACAGGCTTTGGCTAACAAAGTTTTGGCTAAACTATCAACCCAACTTCTCTTGAATTCTGACGCTTTCCTAGGGTTCTGGGGACATGAATAAAGTCACATTTTCTTGATTTTTCCCTCTGCAGTCTCAGGCTGTAGGGTTTTCAGTTGTGTGAAATGAGTTATAATTTGTTCGTATTAAAGTGAGATAGAAAGATATCCCTCTCCTGTTTTTGTCTCGTTTCCTGTTCTCTTTGTCCTTGTGGATTCAGAGCTTCTGATTCCTCTTTTGTTATTTTAATAGAGTAAAAGAGGAAACAGAGATAAATACGTGAGTTCAAGTTGCCAAATTTTCTTATTTTAGATAATTGCAGGCATCCGAAAAGCATTTTTTATGACTGTAAAATTCTATAGAAGTATTCATTAAGAGATTACTTGTTGAGCAAACTAGGAGGTAATGGTAAAAAGTCCCTTTCCATTCTTGTATCAGGCATATAACTTGTATTCATCAGGTGAATAGTCGGGTTACTACAAAACCTTGAAGAATAGGCAAAGGGTGAAAATGCATGCAAAGTATTAATATGGTGAATTTGGGTAATTGGGGATTCAGTCATAGCCAGTTTACTGTTGCAGACCTATAGGAATTTCTTCATGTTGAATGTTGGAATAATACAACTCTAGTTCTGACTGAATTTGGAACTAGAAGTTTGGCCATGACTAGATGGTAGCAGAGAAGCAACCATAAGATATGAGATGTAAAATAGTCTGCATCTATCAATCCTCTATCTACATACCTACCTACTGATCGTCTATTATTCACATATATATATGCATACATATCACCTCCAGATGTAGAACCACATATTCTAAAATTTATGCACTTGCAAGCAAATACAAATTATATTCTTATTTTTTTTTTTTTACGAAAAACATAGCTATTAAATACACTGTTCTACATTAATTTTTCCATAGCAGTATTTGGAATGTTTCCTCATTTTTTAAAATTATGCAGTATTCCACTATATAAATGGACCATAGTTAACTCACCTCCTGTTGGATAGCTATGTCTGCATTGTCTCCAATATTTTGCTCTTAGAAATATTGCTGAAATCAATATAATTTCACATACATGCTGATGGATCTTTAAGGTAAATTTTCTGGTTTGGAATTTCAAGGTCGGGGGATATGTATTTATAGATATTGCCAATTACCAATTGTTCTTTATAAGGGCTAGACACAGTTAAACCTCTGCTTGCAATGTTTGAGAGTACCTGTTACCCCATAGAGAATACATGAACAGTTCTAGATTTTTGCCAATATGATAGGTATTCTTTAAAAAGGCATTTTTTTGTTTGTATAAATGAGATAGAACATCTTGTCATATATTTAAGAGCTACTTGTATATTTTTTTCCGGAATTAACTATTCATTTTTTTTCCAGTTTTTCCACTGGATTTTCTTTTCATAGATTTCTTGGAACTTAAAAAAATCATTTAAAATTAAATGTTTTTAAAATTACACTTGTAATTTTCTCTTTTTTTAAAAAAAATCTAATTTTAGGTTCAAGAGTACATGTGCAGGTTTGTTACATAAGTAAATGGCATATCATGGAGTTTCAGTGTACGTATTATTTCATTTCCAAGTGATAGGTATAATACCCAGTAGGTAGCTTTTTGATCCCCTCCCTTTTCCCACCCTCTACATTCCAGTCGGCCCCAGTGTGTGTTGTTCCCTTTGTTATGTCCATGTGTTGTTGTGTAGTTCCCACTTACAAGTGAGAAATGTGGGATTTGGGTTTCTGTTCCTACATTAGTTTGCTTAGGATGATGACGTCCAGCTCCATCCATGTTGGTGCGAAAGACATGATCTCATTCTTTTTTATGGCTGTGTAGTATTCCATGGTGTATATGTAGCACATTTTCTTTATCCAGTCTATCATTAATGGGCATTTAGCTTGATTCCACGTCTTTCCTATTGTGAATAGTGCTCCAAGAAACATAGACATGCCTGTGTCTTTATGGTAGAATGATTTATACTTCTTTGGGTTTATACCCAATAATGGGATTCCTGGGTTAAATGGTAATTCTGTTTTAAGCTCTTTGAGGAATCACCACACTGCTTTCCACAATGGCTGAACTAATTTACATTCCCACTAGCAGTGTATAAGCATCCCTTTCTCTCCGTAACCTCACCAGCATCTGTTATTTTTTAACTTTTTAATAATAGCCATTCTGACTGGTGTGAGATGGTATTTTATTGTGGTTTTGATTTGCATTTGTCTAACGATTAGTGTTGAGTGGAAATCTTTATATATTAGGGAGATACGGCAGACACACCCTAATCCCCATTGAGTAATGCTCTTGTGTAAACCCCTCTCCTCCAATGAGGGCAGAATCTGTGACTTCTAATTAGGAGAATATGGCAGACGTGAGGGGATTTTTGTAGTTGTAATAAAAGTTCCTAACCAGCTGACTTAAAGTTAATCAAAAGGGAGATTACCCTGGGTGGGTCCGACCTAACCAGGTGGGCTCTATGAAAAAGGGTCTAGAGGTCAGAGACCGGAAGTAGCAGAAGCTTGTTCTCTTGGTTGCTGGTGTTGAGGCTAACTGCCAGGACTTCTGCCAGTCACAGGAGGGAATTTGGAAGCGGATCTTTCCCTAGTCAAATCTCCAGGTGAGAACACAGCTTTTACATTTTGAGTCACAAGTAAAAAGACTTCCCTCATTCTAAGAATCTAAAATATTTTCCTGTGCTTTCTTTTAGAAATTGTGGGGTTTTACTTTTGTATATTTTCTGACCTTTGATCCATTTGGAATTTAATCTGACTGAAAGTGTAGGGTGTGATTAAATGTTTGCTTTTTTCCAGATGGACGTCCAGATACCTCAACACCCCTTATTTTGTAGTCCAACTTGTCCCTCTTGGTTTTGAGAAGCTACTGTTGTCGTATGCTACATTCTCTTATATATTTGGATACTGAGCTTTTAATATTTTGGTAGCATTATTTGATGAAGTGAATTTTTTTAGGAGGAATTCTTTCTTAGAAGTCAGGAATTTTATTTAAATTGTTCATATTTATATCTTCATGGCTTAACTTACTGTTTGGAATATTGTAGATTCTCAATAAAGGCTTGTTGAATGAATGGATGGTGGTGTTTACACAATGCAGAATGTAATTTGGGTAATGCTTTTTCTCAATGTTAACTTTCCATAGTCAGAAGCTAGATCTTTATTTAGGAAATTATGATCCAGGCTAAAGCCCTGTTCCTACCAATAAGTCTGTATATATGTCTTCAATGCTTATCTGTAGATATAATCATAATGTTGGCAGATAGGACCAAAGAGAAATGAAGTATATAGCAACATGTTTATACCCACCCTGCAGTTGATAAAAAGCAAAGTTTACTGCAATCAATTAATAATCATGTGTATTTATTAGGGGAATGGGAAATGGGAGTCATTTCCTGCTCAATCCCCTAGTTTTCATGGGGGGAATTTTTCTCTTGCTCTAATTCTTTCTCCAACCCACAGAGGTACAGTGAATTATCTCACTAGTGCGTTTGGAAGAGGAATTGGGCACGAAAAGCCTAGCCACTTTCTCCCACTGTGTGTGTGTGTGTGTGTGTGTGCGTTCAACTACTTACAGGAAGCATACATTCTAATCTGCTTTTCCACGTATGTTTTCTATTAGTAGAAATTAAATGAACTAGGCCAGCCATGGTCACTCACGCCTGTAATCCCAGCACTTTGGGAGGCTGAGGTGGATAAATCACTTGAGGTGAGGAGTTTGAGACCAGCATGACCAACACAGTGAAACCTCATCTCTGCTAAAAAACAAAAATCAAAAAATGAAAAAAAAAAAGAAAAATTATCTGGGCATGGTGGTGGGCACCTGTAGTCCCAGCTATTTAGGAGACTGAGGCAGAAGAGCCACTTGAACTCAGGAGGTGGAGGTTGCAGTGAACCAAGATGGCACCACTGCACTCCAGCCTGGGCGATAGAGAGACTCTGTCTCAAAAAAAAAAAAAAAAAAAAAGAGAGAGAAATTAAATGAACAAATAGTAATATTTACACGATATGAAATGTGGTCTTTGGAGAATATTTTTCTCCAAAGCTTGATCACCTTGATGACCAGAAAGGACTGCGTTTCAGCACTTGATGGGGCTGAGTGAATTCACTTACTTCCAGTGATTGTTGGTGCATACTTAAACCATGTCCTTCAACCTAGAGTGGTCTTTGTTGGTAACACTGCTGATACTTTGATCTCCGTCTCTTGTTTAGCTCTCAGTTGGCTCAGAGCTCAGGCTGAGAAAAGGGTGCTATTTAATGGATTCCCTCAAACCTTATCAGTCTTTAATCTGAATTACTTTAATATATGCTTCCCTTGCTCCCCTCCCTAGGTACCATCTGTTGAAATTACTTAATTCGACCAGCTTTGTTTTACCATATTGTGTTTTAGCTGAACTCTGAGTATTTACAATGAAGGCAACTGACTGCTGGTACTGATGATGGTGTGTTTAATATCTCATCTCTACATACTCATTGAAGGCAGCACCTATTATGTATACAAGTTCATTCAGTATTTTCAGAGAATGAGCAGAGCCTGTGAAATTCATTAAACATTACCACAATAAGAAAAAAGGACAAACCACAAGAGAAAAATAATCTGTACATAAGACTTCACTGCAAACTAGACGATTTCAGTGTTTATAAATATTCGTCTGTGGAGAGAAGTACGTGTATTATAATAATTATGCATTAGTGCCTCATTAGTAGAGGGTTACATCCATGCTGTTTCTTTTTCCTCTAGTGTATTTCTGATAAGTTAGCATTTTAAAGTCTTATTTAAAATGTAATAAAAACAGGAGAGTGCGTGTGTGTATATTCAAGAGTAGATTATTTATAATTCCTTCAGCTGTGTGAGGAAACATATTCCATGGGTTCTGAGCCTACAGAAAAGATGTAAAGAATTGCCTTCCTCATCCAGAATCAGAACCTAATTACTTGTAATGTGGACAATCAAATCAAAACTTCCGCTGTATTGACGTTTTTCTCGATGCCATTATATTGCTACTTGCATTTAAGTTCTAGGTCTTTAAATATGTTTTGTAAATGAGACACTTTCCAGACCAGCACTTCTAGAAATGCCTTCATTATGAACTTTGTAGGTACATTCTAATTGCAAAATCCACAGACATTTCTCAGTCCTTTTCTTATGAGATCTTTCTGTTGAATTTGATATAGTCGATCAGTTTCTTTTCTTCTTTTTTTTTTTTTTTTTTTTTTTGAGGTCCTGTACACCTTTGGATTCTGGATATTTCACATTAATTGATCTCTGTCAGCCTCTTTGACTGCTGTTTCTTTGTTTCTTACATAAGACCTTTTAAATTTTTCTTTGCTTGTCCTTAACATGTTTCCCTGAAATCCATTTATTTCCTTATCTCTGCTCTTTTCACACTTCATACTCCTAGATGATCTTCATTTTCATGATTACAGTTATCATCACCTAATGCTGATATGCTATATCTATAAAGATGAGCTATAGTCTATATTTCTAGGTCTATAGACCCTCTGGAATCCATGAATGTCAACTGCTTGTTGGCTACTTCTATTTGGATATCTCGTAGGTTCTCAGAACTCAGCAAGAGCAACTGGCATTCATTATCTTCTTTTATAAGCTTTCTCCCACTTCTTTATTCTATTTTAGATGGTGGCATCACCATTGTTCAGTCACCGAAATAAGAAATGTGGAATTCAGCCTTGACAGCCTTCTTTACATCCTCTCCCATGTCAATTTAGGCACCAAGTTCTGCCAAATGCTCTCTCAAAATGCTCTCAACTCTGTTTCTTTCTTTCCATTTATCTTACCACAACCCTATTTAAAGCCTAGAAAGTGAACCTCAGTTGCAATCTATTGCAACTGACTTTTCACAGGTCCTCTTCTGTGTAGTCTTGCCCTCTTCAAAGTCACTCTCCATACTGCTCTAGAACCCATCTCTGTCCAGACATCGTCCTTCTATATAGAAATGTAAAAAGTAACAAAAAATTTTACCATTCCCCAAATCCACTTCTCTGGAGTAACCACTGTTAGCAATACATTTCATAAGTCAAGGTTCTTAATTACAACTAATAGAAAATGCTGGCTGATTTAAATAGGAAAAGAGTATATTAAGAAGATATTGGGTAGCTTTCAGAACCAAGTTGAGGACTGTGCAGCCAGGAGGCAAGTGAGAGGCAATACCCAGCATAATGCTGAGGATATCACTGTCATGGGCACTGTGTGATAGGTGCTGAGGCTTGCCACTGATAGTGCTGAGCTGTAGAAATTGGACGTTGACTTGGCACTGCAATCATTGCTTCCCAGGAATGTGATCCTTCTGCACCTGCCACCACTGTCAAATATACAGATCTTCCTGGTCCCTGCAACTCTGGGATGGGTACTTGGATTGGTGTAGCCTGGATGCAGCAAGGACTTGGAAAGAATGATCTGGGATTTTCAGAGACAAAATGAAGAGGAGTTTTAGAGTAGTGCCTCTGGAACCAAATTTCTTGGGCTACAACTGTGTTCTTCTATTTACTGGTTGTAGGTCTGCGCAGGTTGCTTGATCTCTCTGTCTCAGTTTCCTCATTTGTAAAATAGAAATATAGTTGCAATTACTTCATGGGGTTGGAGGGAAAATTGAATAAGTTAATCTAGGTAAATTGCTTAGAATGCTTCCTGATGCATATATAAAATGTTAGCTATTATTATTTCACCGTATATAGTGTGACTTGATTCTACTTCCCACTGAGACTTATAAGGGGGAGGAGGACTGTCCAGATTTAGGAAAGAGGTTCATATAGTGAGTAGCCAGAAATAATGACAAGTATCCACTATCATATATATTCTTACAGACTTCTACCCATACATTTGCTATTAAAATATTTATGCTTGTGTGTATTTGTCAGGATACTCAATTCAAACCTTATTCAAACCACCACAGACAAGAAATGTGGGAATTTCTTGGCTTCTGTAATTAAAACACAGAGAGGATGTGATACAGCTAGGTCTCAAGGACAACTGGAAGCATTGATTTCAGTGCCACTAAGACTGTCTTCCCATCTACCTCTGTTTTCTTTGTCTATTCAGTATATTTCTTTTATATGTGTTTCTTTTACAAGACTGAAAAGTACCACCCCTGGCAAACTTCAGGCCTCATATGTCCCCATTTCAACATCAAAGGGAAGTGAAATGTCATCTTTCTGATGCCTAGGAAAAGAATCCTGAGATGGGGCTATGATTAGATTGGCTTGAGTCAATTATTGTGACTGGGAAGGTGGTATCATCAGGAAATATGAAAGCTTTACTGAAATCACATGTTTGAAATTTGGGGAAAGATTTTTCTAGAAGTGGGAAGAGAAAACTTGGCAGTTTTATGTACTTTATATGTAACACTCACAGCAAGCTAAAAATTCCTTTAAACTTAATCTGTTTTTAAAATGGCAATACAAAGCAAAAATAAGAAATGTGCTAGGTACTGAATTTTAAAACCTTGGAGATGAGCAATGTGTTAACTTGGGCTGCGGGGTTAAGTTGTGCAGTTTCTTGGAATAAAACTTCTATTATCTTTTAATTGCAGAGTATCCTGAGTTTGCAAGGGAGCTTTAAAAAACTGTTACTATTTGCAACCACTTATCTGTGTGAATCAATTCTCTGCAACCAAAACAAAATACAAAGAAAAAAAACAGAAAACAAAAACAAAATAACCTCGATCAGAAAACAAAGTTACTGTTACGACTGCAACCTGCCTTTTCTATGTTCAACAAAACTGATTGACTTCATATTAGGTAATTGTTATACAATTTACTTTACAAAAGTAATGTATACTAATAAAATATTGCTTTCAAATGTCTTATTTGCTAGGCTTTCTTGTAGGATTTTTCTTGAAAGACTTCTACTGTGAAAAATTTGAAAAACAATATATTAGAGCAGGGGCTAGCAGAGTTTCTGTAAAGGGCCAGTAGTAAATATTTCAGGTGTTGTGGGCCATGTAGTTTCTGTTGCAAGAACTCAACTTGACTGCTATTGTAGTGTGCAAACAGCTATAGACAATACATAAATGAACTATGGTGACTACTTCCAATAAAACTATTTATAAAGACAGTTGGCAGACTAGATTTGGCCTATGGGCTGGGCTGTTTGCCAACCTCTGTATTTAGAACATTTGCTATAAATTGATAGATCGGACTATCCAAATTTGTTACCTACTTACCTTAAATGAAGGGGGGCAAATGAGCTGCCTTTTCATTCTATATTGACAGTTATTTTCAAGAGGAGTGTTCTAAAAACAGTTCTGATTTTAGTAATGTCACTTTATGGGTGGTTGAGTTGAAATTAAGTATTTGGCCATTTTGGTTTTGAAAACTAAAAAACTTTAAGTTAGCCCAAATCTGTAGCTTTTAATGTGTTCTTTAACATAAAATATCTGTAACAGTTTGCATGTTCTGTTGGATAATGATTTTTTTTATGGTGGAGATTCCTTGGGAGATTTACTCATTAACTAATGCTTACTTCTGATCTCATTTGCTAGAGTAAGTGTAGAGTTTACACTAGGCATACTAATCTAATCTTCCAAATTTCAATTTCTTTTTCTTTTGCTCACAATAGCTTGGATCATCTGAAAAAGGGCCTGAATAAATGTATCATTTGTTACTACCTAAAAACTGTCATCATTAACTTGATTAATCAAAATGCTGCTCTTAAAGATGGATTGAAGCACAAAATAGCCAGCCTGGTTCCCCATAATGAAGAGATTAATTTGACACACAAGACAACCAATTTAGTACTACTCAACGATCATGCTTTATTTAGAAAGCCATCAATTAGTATATTTTTTCCTTGATCTACTATTTTGTCTCTATAACAAGAAACGATGATTTCCTCAAAAGTTAATCTGCTTTCTTAAACATAAAAGGATATTTAGCTCAGCACTCTTACACTCCAAAATGTGAAATTCTGTTTTATGAGTAAAGAGGAAATTAATGATGGATTAAAAAGCTTGCAGTGGAATTCTTTATTTTAGGGTATTGCTAATTTTCTTTTTGTAACATGATTGTGAATATGGTAGTAGAAGTCACAGCGAGAGAGACACCCAGGCCTTGTGTTCTTCCTTCTTTTGGATGGAGATTAAAATGGCCTGTATACATACACTGAGATGTAAACACTACACTGGTTTGCAAAGAAGTTAATTAGATTTTACTGCCTTTTAAAATGTGTGTGGTGGTTGGGAGAAGTTTTTGGCAAAGTGAAAAGAACATTAAGTCACAGTATTAGTTTTCTTTATAGGATTGATACTTAGAGCAATGGAAAAGGTATATTCATGAGATTCATGTGGCATATGGACTTTTTAATCATTCCCTATTGGGCAGCATTTCTTACTATGATGGGAAGAAAGAGCAGCAAACATTTCTTTACTAACTTAGGCTAATGATGCTTTCTGGACGTCATGTTCACTGTGAATGAGAAGTTGGGTTTGATGTTTAAAGAGTTCTAAGTTGGATTGGATTTCAAATGCAGGAGTTAAGAAAATTTAAAAAAGAGAGCGATGCCGTTTCATTAATAGTTCATGGAAATTTACCATTTGAAAGGCTGATCTGATATGCTTTAGAACTTATTGGGGGTTATTAGATGACATACAATTTATGGATCTGACAGATTCTTAAAATCTGTTTTGTTTTGTTTTTGTTTTTGCGAGGAGGGACCTTGGCAGAATGCTATGTGTGTGAAGTATATATATGTCTTGAATAAGTGTGAATGGTTGATGTTTCTGCCTAAGTGTATCAGCCTCATGGTGCTGGGAAGCTTTCCAGGATTCTAGGGGATGTCAAATATGGATAGGGAGAGACACTGTGAGTGACAGCCAAAGCTAGATTTTCCTGGTTTTGAATTCATCTGCAGGCTTTGCCTCCATCAATGAAACAGGATAACAATTCAGTAAAAAGTAGTTATTAAACATTCCTTAGGTACCCACTATTGTGGGCCACACTGATGTTTACTGTATGATCGTGTTCCTCTCTTCACAGGGCAGGAGCCCTTGGAGGCTGTTTGGAATTGGGCCCATAATAGAAATGGTCAAAACTTTCCTTGTTGCTGACTTGAAGGATGTAAAGAACAAACATTAAAACATTGCTTAATAGATTTTGGAAACTTGTTTCCTGAGAGGATAATCCTGGCCTGGGAGCCAGGACTATTGTGTTCTAGTCCTGTCCTGACTCCACCAACAAGCAGTGTGTCACCTTGGGCAAGTTTCCCTGCTCTTTTAGAGGTTGGAAAAGTATAGATTTATTGCTCAGATAGAGAGTGGGCAACATGAGAGAACAACATGAGAAGAATACATTAATATTTTAATAGTGTTCAGAGGCATAAGCATGAACAGTTGTAGAAAATATGTACTTGAAGGAAAAATAAGTTTATCATTGAGAATGAATTCCCACAAAGCTGAGAAAAATCTGTTAAGGATTGATGGCTTGACCTTCAACCCATTCATATATTTTCCATTTTTAAAAATAAAAATGTCTCTTCCTCCCCCTTCCTGTGTCCCTTTCTTTTGATTGCAAAAGATATATTTGTTTTGGTAGAAAATTTGGAAAATACAGAAAATTGCTAAGAAGGAAATGAAAACGATGTTAATATCTAGAAAAAAAATTAAAAGGTTTTAATATAACCTTGTAGTTTTCTTGCCTTTGTGTGTGTATGTCCACACGTAATCAGAACCATATTGAATGTAATATTCCAAATGACTGTTTTTATTTAATAATATACTGTGGCCATTTTCTCATGTTAATGATATTCTTCTAAAATATAATTTAAAATAAATGCATAGTATTCCAAAATATGCAACTTGTTTAAAATATTTTTTTTCGATTACAAATAGTTCATTGCCAAAAAATTGGAAAATACAAAAAGATAGAAAGAAGAAAAATAAAATCCATGATAATTCTATTACCAAAAGAAATCAAACTTTTCTTCCAATCTGGTTTTCTAGGCATATTCACCATATTTATAATTTGTATTTTGTCTTTTTATTTAACAAGATAGCATACTTATCTTCTTATATGAGTAAAATTTATCTTACATATAACATTTAAATTTATAGTTAGGTTCTTAATTATATAATTAACATTTGTAATTATTTATATGTGATTAGGTATATAATATATGCAATTATTTTTTACAGTTTGTGTACTTAACCGTTATTGTGAGCTATTATGTACTAGACATTTAGCATACATATGAGAACAGAACAGGTATAAATTATAAATGAGAGTATAAATTCTTACATAATCTTTTTGTTTTCTTTACCAATGCATATGTTTATATGTGAACTAATACATTTCAGTGCTGTTATTGTGAGTAGCTACATTGTAATCCATTTGCATCATCATCTACTTCACTAATTTACCATTGGTGCACATTTAGATTGTTAATTTTTTCCTAACAGCGTTGTAATAAATATCTTACTGTCAATTTTTTTCACATTATTTTCCTATGACAATTTCCTAGGGTGTAATATCTTGATTAAAAGACTTACATATTTTAAGACTTTTGATATCTACTGCCAAAACACTATTTATAAAGGTTGTGCCAATTTTAACTCGTAACAGCAATGTGTGAGTGCCATTTTCCCAAACAAAAAAATGGCATATCACTGGTATTTTTTTTAACTATTCATGTTTTAAATTCCTAATAAGTTTATACTTTTTAAAATGTTTATTGAGGAAAAATATCTTCATTGGTGAATTATTTTTTAGGTCTTTTGATCAGTTTTTCTAAGGATATTGGTTATTTTTGTCCTGAAGTATATAAACTTTTAGAATACTAGCGTTATTAACTATTTTTCTGCTGCATATAGTTTTCCAGTGTGTAGTTTGATTTTAATTCTATTTATTATATTTTTGACACTCTACTGTCAAATCTTTCAATATTTTCCTTACTATTGCTGTCTTTGGTTTTATGCCAGAAAGACTGTTCCAGTCACCCCTAGATTATATATATTTAAAACTTACATGGTTTTCTTTTAACATTTAAAATTTTAATCTAAGTGAAAATTACTTATTTTGGCAAATAATATAATGTGAGGGTCTACTCTTTATTTCTCCTAAATAGTTAACCAATGATCCAAGCACTATTTATTGAATAATTAATCCTTTCCACACTGAAGTGTCACCTTTATATAGGCTTGGATGTATTGCTAGAGTTTCTAGTTAGTACCACTCTCTTTTATTCATTGTACAGTTATTGTTCAATTTGAATATCTGGCAGCACAAATTTCTCCTTTCTTTTTCTTTCTTTTCAGTGTTTTCTTGGATTTACCTTTTTATTCTTTCAGGTGCATTCTTTCTCTTTTCTTTATTGAGATATAATGTCTCTTTTTGCTTATTGTTAACTCAAAAGTTATTTTACAAAAGGCTTAACATTGCCAATCTGATAGCCGTTTTCTCTCTTCACTTATTAATTTTCTAATTTTGGATTACATGTTAGAGATTTTGGCTTTTATGTTTTAAATTTTATAAAAATTTCATTGAGACCTTAATAAATGATCAATTTTTGTAAATGCTTCATTAGTTTTTGAAAAGAATGTATTCTTTTTAGGTATAAACTTCTCTGAGGCAAAACTATTAAATTACATTTTAAAAAATGAAAACATATTATTCAAACTTCTTATTTTTGATATTTATTTTTGTTCCATTTTATCTGTCAGTTTTGGAGAGTGGTCTGATATGGTTTGGCTATATCCCCACCCAAATCTCATCTTGAATTATAGTTCCCACAATCCTCACATGTTGTGGAAGGGACCAGTGGGAGATAATTTAATCATGGGGGCAGTTACCCTCATGTTGTTCTCGTGATAGTGAGTAAGTTCTCATGAGATCTGATGATTTTATAAGGGGCTTTTCCCCCTTTTTGCTTGGTACTTCTTCGTTCTGCTGTCCCGTGAAAGAGGACTGTTTGCTTCCCCTTTCACCATGATTATAAGTTTCTTGAGGCCTCCTGAGCCATAAGTACTGTGAGTCAATTAAACCTCTTTCCTTTATAAATTACCCAGTCCCTGGTATGTCTTCATTAGTAGTGTAAGAATGAACTAATATGTGGTCTGTTAAAACTTCACTCTATAATTGAGAATTTGTCAAATTACCTTTTCACTTTTAATAGTTTTATTACATTCTTATGTACATAATGGTTCATGATAGTTTCATATTCATGGTAATTGGTTATCCTTTCTGATCCATTTTGAATTTCAATTTGATATTGTCAAATATGGCCACACATACTTCTGTTTTAGTGTTTTCCTGGTTTGTCTCTGTTGTTTTAGAATTATTTTTATTTTTAATTAAAAAACTGCAAGTAGTTTTAGAAAGTCAAATATTCTTAAAAGGATTACCAAAAAAAAACCTTAGTACCTAGTTTTCCCCTGCTACTACTTCCAATGATACCTACTTTCAATTATTTTAGCTGTTTTATATAGTATTTACCCCCTGGTTTCTAAAAAATATGCTTATATGGTTATTGACTCATTATTATCTAAGAAAAAAGAACTCGCTGTTCTCAATATAGTTGTATCATAGCTTTTGATACGTTTTCAGTATTTTCTTCACACATAGCTAACAATACAGCTGATATTTATTGAGTATTTACTATATGACAGGAATATCTTTAAGTGCTTATATTCATTAATTCCTTTATCAGAGTGACTGTTATTATTATTCATTTACCCATTTTATAAATGAGAGAAGTAAGCCTCCAAGTAACTTACATTATGATTATGTAAGAATTTTCACTATTGAGCCAAAGCAAGAACATGATTACGTTTCCTTTCTTATTCAAACTTTTCATTTTTTTGCAGTTTATAATGGTGTCACTTTAAACGTTGCATTATTCACTTCATCACTGATTCTTCCTCCAAAGCAAATATAGAACTCCTCTGAATATTATTTTCCTCATGATCAAAATGTAACACATATCCATCACCCCTCCCCGCAGAGTCTCTTATCCTCCTGCTCTAATCTAGAATGATTGTTCTCCAGGCCTGCACTCCTGTGTTGGATTCTTTATACTCTAAATCTTGTATTTTCACCCTTTTACTCCTGCATTTTGAATGAGCTCATTCTTCAATAGTTTCCTGATAAATGATACAGAAGAGATACATTTTTTAAGATTTTCTAAGCTTTGTGCAGTGGCAGTATTGTAGCCAAAGAGGTTTATCCGAGATGTGATTATTGCTAATTGAAAACTTTTCCTCATGAATGAACTTCCATTCACAATTGCTTCAAAGAGAATAAAATACCTAGGAATCCAACTTACAAGGGATGTAAAGGACCTCTTCAAGGAGAACTACAAACCACTGCTCAGTGAAATCAAAGAGGACACAAACAAATGGAAGAACATACCATGCTCATAGATAGGAAGAATCAATATCGTGAAAATGGCCATACTGCCCAAGGTAATTTATAGATTCAATGCCATCCCCATGAAGCTACCAATGACTTTCTTCACAGAATTGGAAAAAACTGCTTTAAAGTTCATATGGAACCAAAAAAGAGCCCACATTGCCGAGACAATCCTAAGTCAAAAGAACAAAGCTGGAGGCATCACGCTACCTGACTTCAAACTATACTACAAGGCTATAGTAACCAAAACAGCATGGTACTGGTACCAAAACAGAGATATAGACCAATGGAACAGAACAGAATCCTCAGAAATAATACCACACATCTACAGCCATCTGATCTTTGACAAACCTGAGAAAAACAAGAAATGGGGAAAGGATTCCCTATTTAATAAATGGTGCTGGGAAAATTGGCTAGCCATAAGTAGAAAGCTGAAACTGGATCCTTTCCTTACTCCTTATACGAAAATTAATTCAAGATGGATTAGAGACTTAAATGTTAGACCTAATACCATAAAAACCCTAGAAGAAAACCTAGGTAATACCATTCAGGACATAGGCATGGGCAAGGACTTCATGTCTAAAACACCAAAAGCAACAGCAACAAAAGCCAAAATTGACAAATGGGATCTCATTAAACTAAAGAGCTTCTGCACAGCAAAAGAAACTACCATCAGAGTGAACAGGCAACCTACAGAATGGGAGAAATTTTTGCAATCTACCCATCTGACAAAGGGCTAATATCCAGAACCTACAAAGAACTCAAACAAATTTACAAGAAAAAAACAAACAACCCCATCAAAAAGTGGGCGAAGGATATGGACAGACATTTCTCAAAAGAAGACATTCATACAGCCAACAGACACATGAAAAAATGCTCATCATCACTGGCCATCAGAGAAATGCAAATCAAAACCACAGTGAGATACCATCTCACACTAGTTAGAATGGCAATCATGAAAAAGTCAGGAAACAACAGGTGCTGGAGAGGATGTGGAGAAATAGGAACACTTTTACACTGTTGGTGGGATTGTAAACTAGTTCAACCATTATGGAAAACAGTATGGCGATTCCTCAAGGATCTAGAACTAGAAGTACCGTATGACCCAGCCATCCCATTACTGGGTATATACCCAAAGGATTATAAATCATGCTGCTATAAAGACACATGCACACGTATGTTTATTGCGGCACTATTCACAATAGCAAAGACTGGGAATCAACCCAAATGTCCATCAGTGACAGACTAGATTAAGAAAATGGGCACATATACACCATGGAATACTATGCATCCATAAAAAAAGGATGAGTTTGTGTCCTTTGTAGGGACATGGATGCAGTTAGAAACCATCATTCTCAGCAAACTATCACAAGAACAGAAAACCAAACACTGCATGTTCTCACTCATAGGTGGGAACTGAACAATGAGATCACTTGGACTCGGGAAGGGGAACATCACACTCCGGGGCCCATTATGGGCAGGGGGGAGGGGGGAGGGATTGCATTGGGAGTTATACCTGATGTAAATGATGAGTTGATGGGTGCTGACGAGTTGATGGGTGCGGCACACCAACATGGCACAAGTATACATATGTAACAAACCTGCACGTTATGCACATGTACCCTAGAACTTAAAGTATAATAATAATAATAATAAAAAAGATTTTCTGTGGATGTATAGTTACTTTATCTTATCCCCCTTCTGTTTGGACACAGAATTCTAAATTGGAAAGAATTTTCTTGCAGTGCTTTAGAAGCATTGATTAATTTCTTTTTAGTTTATAATATCATTTTTGAAAAGCCTGACTACCATTTGATTTCTTAACTTTTTATTAAACTTTTTTTCACTCTTTGGAAGCTTTATGAACCATTTTTAATCCAAATACAGTGACAACTTCATGACGATGTGTCTTTGTTTTCATTTTTTCTCATTTATTATGGCAATTCTTTTAAATACAGAGTGTTATATCCTTAAGGTCTGAGATGCTTTCTTGTATTATTTCTTTGGCAATTTTTTCTCCACCCTCTTCTTTTTTTTTTCTTTCTGGAACTTTTAGTCAAACATTCATCAGAGTGTTGTACATTCTTTTGTTTGATTCTACTTTCAGAGGGATTTCACCAACTTTATTTTCCCATCCTTTCACTAATTTAGAAAACATTTCTGCTATCAAATTTTAATTTTATGAATTTTTTGTGATATTTAAGTGCTCTTTATAAAATATAGTCATGTGTCAATTAATGATGGGGATACATTCTTAGCAATGTGTTGTTAGGTTATTTTTAAAAACTAAATATATTTTATAAATATAAATATATTAAATTTCTAAATGCAGTTTAAAATTTCTACCTGTTTAAAAAATCAGTTTAGCTGAGTACAGTGGCTCATGCCTGTAATCTCAGCACTTTGAGAGCCTAAGTCTGGAGGATTGCTTGAGGCCAGGAGTTTAAGACCAGCGTGGGCAACATAGTGGGACCTCTGTCTTTACAAAAAATAAAAAATAGAAAATATTAGCTGGGTGTGGTGGTGCATCCCTTTAATCCTAGCTACTCAAGAGTCTGAGGTGGGAGGATCACTTTAGCTCAGGAGTTCAAGGTTACAATGAGTTATGGTCATGCCACTGCATTCCAGCCTGGGTGACAGAGCAAGACCCTGTCTCAAAACAAAAACAAAACAAGTTTGTAATTAAGACAGTGTAAGGCAAATTTAATTTAGTGTTTACAAGTGAAGTTGACCACTCACTGAAAGATAATGCTTTTATATACTATTTCCTATATTTATAAATAGATGAATAAGGCTGTAAGTTGAATTTAAAGGCTTCAGGAAATCTAGGTTTTAAAATTTGTGATTTTATTTTTATTTGTTTATTTTTGAGATACAGTCTCATTCTGTTGCCCAGGTTGGAAGGCAGTAGCATAATCACAGCTCATTGCAGGCTTGATCTCTTGGGCTCGTGATCCTTCCGCATCAGCCTCCCCAGTAGCTGGGACTGCAGGTATGTGCCACAACACCTGGCTGATTTTTTTTTGTTTGTTTTTTACAGAGATGAGATCTCATCATGTTGCCCAGGCTGGTCTCAAACTCCTGGCCTCAAGTGATCCTCTCACCTCAGCCTTCCAAAGTGCTGGGACTACAGGCACGAGACATTGCATCCAGAAATGTGTGACTTTAAAGCTCAACATTTTAAATTAAAGTATTAAAAATTTTAATATAAAAAAGTTATTAAAAATATTTTTCAGTACCAAGAAACCATCCTAGGATATAAAACACCACTCACATTAACACTCCGTATTTCTCAATTAAACTTGCAGCAAATGCCCTGTTTTCAGGCCCACTCCTAAGCCTGCTTTCTTGATAAGGGGTTTTGCAGTATGGCTTCTAGAGTTCTGAAGTGTGGTTTGATTTTGCAGGCATGACCCCATATAAGCACTTGATATTTATCTTTTTCAGCTTTGATAATTCCCCCACTTCACATCTTCTAAAAATTTGTTTTGATTGTTGTTATCTCTTCTTCTGCAATCTTTGTCTCTGTGAGTTTGGACTGTTTAATGTGTGCCATTTGAGTGAGGCTTCAGGATAGAGTAGAGATAAATGCATGTGCTCCATCTTCCAGGTTTACCTGAAATTCAGTATATCTTTTCTATTACTTTATTTTCAGTCTTTGCATGTAATTTTGGTTTAGCTGTTCACTACAAATAGCTAATGCTGAGTTCAGGTGGATTAAAAACAACAACGAAACTGTAAGGCATAGATTTGAGAATCTTTGCTTTAATAGGCTGAGGCGGGCAGATCATGAGGTCAGGAGATCAAAGCCATCCTGGCCAACATGGTGAACCCCATCTCTAGTAAAATACAACCTAATGTAAATGATGAGTTAATGGGTGCAGCATACCAATATGACACATGTATACACATGTAACAAATCTGCACGTTTTGCACATGTACCCTAGAACTTAAAGTATAATAATAAAAAAATTAACTGGGTATGATGGCGTGCGCCTGTAGTCTCAGCTACTTGGGAGGCTGAGACAGGAGAATCAGTTGAACCCAGGAGGCGGAGGTTACAGTGAGTCAAGATTACTGCTACTGCAGTCCAGCCTGGTGACAAAGCGAGACTCCATCTCGAAAAGAAAAAAAGGAAAGTTGAACACATCCCATTGTTTGTGATAACTGATGTTTGCTTATTTCCCTGATAACTTATAGTGAGTTCTATTTGTTATGTTTTTTAAAAAAATCTAGGCCGGGCGCGGTGGCTCACGCCTGTAATCCCAGCACTTTGGCAGGCCGAGGCGGGCAGATCACAAGGTCAGCAGATCGAGACCATCCTGTGAATGATGAAACCCCGTCTTTACTAAAAAAATACAAAAAATTAGCTGGGCGTGGTGGCGAGTGCCTGTAGTCCCAGCTACTTGGAAGCCTGAGGCAGGAGAATGGCCTGAACGCAGGAGGTGGACCTTGCAGTGAGCGGAGATCACGCCACTGCACTCCAGCCTGGGAGGCTAAGCGAGACTCCATCTCAAAAAAAAAAAAAAAAAAAACTGGTTTTGGAGTCATATGTATTTTTCTTTTCCTAGTAGTTACTCATAGTTTAAGCAATAACACTTAAACTTATATTTTTAAAAGTTAGTGTTGAGAAAATTTCAATATCTAGAACCTATCACCATGCCCACATGACTTTTCTCCCCTTAAGATTCCCCCCCACTTACCATCATCCATGTTTTGTTTAGAATAATCTGAATTTTACCTCTAGAGTGTTATGTAAACAAAATTATGGTTATACTTTATTAGGAATTAGTATTATTGATATTACTTATGCTTAACCATAACTTTTACTGCTTTCTTTATCACTGTTTTTATGTTCTTTGTTGAATTCAGTTTTATTTTAATGGTTATTCTCACATAATTTTTTTCAGAAAAGGTTTATTGTGGTAAATGTTCTGAGCCTTGCACGTGAATATGTCTTTATATTGCTCCTAAATGTGCATGATAGTTTTGACTGGGTTTTACATTAAAAGCAACTTTCTTTCAAAACTTTAAAGATATTGTTCCATTATCATGTTGTCCAGAGTTTTGGCTAAGAAATCTGATGCTAATTTAAATTTTGCTTTTGTGTTTTGTCTTTTACAACATTAAAGATTTTGTTTTGAGTTCAGAAAATTTTACTAAGCTGTATCAAAAAATGGCTTTTTGTTTGTTTAATTCTTTCTACATGGCACTTGGTAGACTCATTCAGTTTGAAGATTAGAATCTTGCTTTAGCTTAGCATAGATACTTTTTCCTTCCTTCCTTCCTTCCTTCCTTCCTTCCTTCCTTCCTTCCTTCCTTCCTTCCTTCCTCCCTCCCTCCCTTCCTCCCTTCCTCCCTCCCTCCCTCACTTCCTCCCTTCCTCCCTCCCTTCCTCCCTTCCTCCTTCCTTTCCTCCCTCCCTTCCTTCCATTTTCTTTTTTGAGATAGTCTCTCAAAAAAAAAAAAAAGAGAGATAGTCTCTCTCTCTCTCTGTTTCTCTCTCTCTCTCTGTGTGTTTCTCTCTCTCTCTCTCTCTTTCTCTCTCTCTGTTGACCAGGCTGGAATGCAGCGGCATCATTATGGCTCACTGCAGCCTCAACTTCCTGGGCTCAAGTGATCCTCCCATCTCAGCCTCCTGAGTAGCTGGGACTACAGACGAATGCCATTATGCCTTGCTAATTTTTGTATTTTTTGTAGAAACTGTGTCTTGCCATGTTGCCCAGGCTGGTTTTCAAATCCTGGGCTCAAGCACTCAAGCAATCTGCCTGTCTTGGCCTCCCAAAGTGTTGGGATCACAGGAGTGAGCCACCATGCCCTACTTCTCTCTATTATTTCTTTATTTACCTCCCTCTGTTTTCTCCATTTTTTTTTTCTTTTTCTAACCCCTACTATGAAGATGTGATAGAGCTTCTGGTTCTATCCTCCATGCCTTCTAAATTCAGATTATTCTAAATATGTATTAAATGCTTGCTTGAGGCTTATTTTCTTTTGTAAAAAATATATTGGTGCCTTTCATGCTGAGCCTTTTCTTGAATATTTGGTGATTCTTTTAAATGTGCTTATATACGCAGAAGACAGTTGTAATTTAACAGCCGGGTGAAAATCCCTTTTTGCCTGTCAGTGAATACCTCGTCTGATTATACAAACTTTGTCTATTAATTTTCTATTGCTTCTGTTAACAAATTACCACAAACTAAAAACAACACAGATTTGCTATCTTGCAGTTCTGAGGGTAGAAATCCAAGAGGGTTCTAAAATGGGGCTAACATCAAGGTGTCAGCACCATCCTCTGGAGGCTCCAGGGGAGACTTTGTTCCATGCCTTTTCCAGCTTCTGAGGCTTCCCACATTCCTTGGCTTGTGACTCCCTCCATCTTCAAACAGCAGTCACTGCTTCATACCTTCTGGGATTCTGATTCTCCTACCTTCCTCTTTCATGAGGACCCCTGTGATTATATTGGACCCTTAAGATCTTTCACTTAATCACATGTGTAAAGTCTCTTTTTCCATGTAAAGTAAGAGTCACAGTTTCTGGGGATTAGGGCTGAATACCTTTGGGAAGCCATTTTTCTGCCTAGTGCCCCCTGGCTAGGATGGCTGTAATAGTGTTCCTTGTCCCCTACTGTAGCCTTTAAATGACCTGGGGACCCTTCTATTTCTGCACCTGGCACTTAATCCAGGAGTCTCTCCTGTCAGAATTCTCAATTTAAGAAAATCTGTTCTCATGGCTCTATTCTGGGGGCAAATTTTGGAGTTAGAAGACCCAGGAACAGGGTTGTCTGTCTGTTTGTTTGGGCTGTTGATTAGTTGTGTTACCTACTGCTCAAGCTCTTCTTTTGCAGTTGGCTTTCTATGCTTCTAATCTTTGCAGGTCTTCTGTTTGTTGGGTCAGAGAGATGGCATGTGAGGGTCAGCTCTTCATGCTTGATGACATACTTGAAAGTCAACCCCTAGATACCTACTTCTCCTTGACCCTTGCTCTCCCAATATTTTCCTACTGATAAGATATAAAGAAGAATGATGCAAAAACAGACTTGTAATAAACATTTAGGTTACCTGTAATATAGGGAGATGAAGAAATGAAATCTGTTTTATGACAACCCTTTAGTACTCAGGCGATACTCTCTGTCGGGACATCTGCCTGGAGTGAGGGAACCAGGGAGTCCAATCACAGGCTGCATTAAAAGGGCATCTTAACATGACGCTCTGAAAATATGTGTTTTGGGAGCTGCAAAGTCTTGGTACCTGTTACCATTCTGCCAAGAACAGCTATTGTGGCTGGAATAAACCCATTTTCAAACTTGCTAATGCTATAAGGCTTCTGTGTCTCATTGCTTGGGATTCAAATGTTGCCTATACTATTCACATGACAGGTAGACCATATTTGGAACTGTTCCTGTGGCAGTGTAAACAAGGTCAAATAGTAGAGAAGCCTAAATCTGTTGTCTCTGTCAGCCTTTTCTCATTGGCTGTATATGCTCTGGAAATGCCTCCTTGTTTTAATCTGCAGGTGGTACATCTCCCCTGCTTTCAGCAATGCAATAGATTTTTAAAAAATATTGATTCTGTAATTTGTAGATTTTGGGGAGGGAGAACAGGTAAACATGTCATTTGTTAGCCAATAGAAATAGAAATAGGAATATTCAGCCCATTTTTCTAGAAAAGTGAGCGTAGTTTGAAGTTAGGTAATGTGATGCCTCCAGCTTTGTTCTTTTTGCTTAGGATTGTCTTGGCTAAACGGGCTCGTTTTTGGTTCCATATGAAATTTACAGTAGTTTTTTCCAATTCTGTGAAGAAAGTCAATGGTAGCTTGATGGGGATAGCATTGAATCTGTAAATCACTTTGGGCAGTATGGCCATTTTCATGATATTGATTCTTCCTATCCATGAGCATGGAACGTTTTTCCAATTGTTTATGTTCTCTCCTATTTCCTTGAGCAGTGGTTTATAGTTCTCCTTGAGGAGATCTTTCACATCCCTTGTAAATTGTATTCCTAGGTATTTCATTCTTTTTGTAGGAATTGTGAATGGGAGTTCACTCATAATTTGGCTTTCTGTTTGTCTATTATTGGTGTATAGAAATGCTTGTGATTTTTGCACATCGATTTTGTATCGTGAGGCTACAGTAACCAAAACAGCATAGTACTGGTACCAAAACAGATAGATAGACCAATGAAACAGAACAGAGTCCTCAGAAAGAACGCCACACATCTACGACCATCTGGTCTTTGACAAACCTGACACAAACAAGCAATGGGGAAAGGATTCCCTATTTTTTTTTTTTTTGAGACAGAGTCTCGCTCTGTTGCCCAGGCTGGAGTGCAGTGGCGTGATCTCGGATTCGCGCCATTCTCCTGACTCAACCTCCTGAGTAGCCGGGACTACAGGCGCCCACCACTATGCCCGACTACTTTTTTGAATTTTTAGTAGAGATGGGGTTTCACCATGTTAGCCAAGATGGTCTCAATCTCCTGACCTCATGATCCACCAGCCTCAGCCTCCCAAAGTGCTGGGATTATAGGCGTGAGCCACCACACCTGGCAGGATTCCCTATTTAATAAATGATGTTGGGAAAGCTGGCTAGCCTTATGCAGAAAACTGAATCTGGACCCCTTCCTTACATCTTATACAAAAATTAACTCAAGATGGATTAAAGACTTAAGCACAAGACCTAAAATCATAAAAACCCTAGAGGAAAACCTAGGCAATACCATTCAGGACAGAGGCATGGACAAAGACTTCATGACTAAAAACACCAATAGCAATGGCAATAAAAGCCAAAATTGACAAATGGGATCTAATTAAACTAAAGAGCTTCTGCACAGCAGAAGAAACTATCATCAGAGTGAACAGGCAACCTACAGAATGGGAGAAATTTTTGCAATCTACCCATCTGACAAAGGGCTAACATCCAGAATCTACAAAGAACTTAAACAAATTTACAAGAAAAAACAAACAACCACATCAAAAAGTTGGCAAAGGATATGAACAGACCCTTCTTAAAAGAAGACATTTATGTGGCCAACAAACATGTGAAAAAAAGTTCATCATCACTGGTCATTAGAGAAATGCAAATCACAACCACAATGAGATACGATCTGACGCCAGTTAGAATGGCAATCATGAAAAAGTCAGGAAACAACAGATGCTGGAGAGGATGTGGAGAAATAGGAATGCTTTTACACTGTTGGTGAGAGTGTAGGAGTGTAAATTAGTTCAACCATTATGGAAGACAGTGTGGTGATTTCTCAAGGATCTAGAACCAGAAATATCATTTGACCCAGTAATCCTATTACTGGATATATACCCAAAGGATTATAAATCATTCTACTATAAAAGCACATGCACATGTATGTTTATTGCAGCAATGTTCACAATGGCTAAGACTTGGAACCAATCCAAATGCCCATCAATGATAGACTGGATAAAGAAAATGTGGCACATATACACCATGGAATACTATGCAGTATAAAAAATGATGAGTTCATGTCCTTTGCAGGGACATGGATGAAGCTGGAATCCATCATTCTTAGCAAACTATCACAAGAACAGAAGACCAAACACTGCATGTTCTCACTCATAAGTGGGAGCTGAACAACGAGAACACATAGACACAGAGAGGCGAACATCACACACTGGGGCCTATCGGGGGTGGTGGGGCTAGGGAAGGGATAGCATTAGGAGAAATACCTAATGTAGATGACAGGTTGATGGGTGCAGCAAACCACCATGGCACATGTATACCTATGTAACAAACCTGCACATTCTGCACATGTATCCCAGAACTTAAAGTATAATTTAAAAAAATTTTTAAAAGTGAGCATAGGTATAAGAGCTGTTGAAAGTCATAAACATACAGCAGTCAATATCATGCCCGCTCAGCTCCCTGGGCTTGTCAAAGAAACACATATGAGTTCTTTTGCAGCATTTGGATCATTGAAGAAATGCCATAAGCTTTAAACATGTAATTGTTACTGCCATCTTTGAGAAGGAAAACAGGAAAGAAAGTTATGACAATTGTGTCGTGTTTGTTCTTTTAGCAACAGTTACTTGACCAAAATTTTCCTGAGTGATGTATGTAGCAAATGCCTCTGGCACCGGTGTCATATCTCCTCAGCCCACCTCTGTTTTTAGCTGTAGCTGCACTGGACAGTTCCATACAAGTTCAGACTCACCTTGTGCTGACAATGCCACACTTCGCATGTATGCTGTGTGTCTTCCTGCTTTCTTCCCCAGGGCTTTCTTCAATGCCACAAAAGCCTGCACAATCCCCATGCAAGTGCAGCCCAACGGGGTGGGAGTCTTAATGCCTTCAAGGTCAACCCACAACCAATGTAGGACAGAACCCAGTGGACAAATGCTCCAGCCCACTGTCCTTTGGGTGACCACTTCTTTGGGGGGGCATTATGCATGCTTTTCAAGAGTTCCAGACCAAATCAAATCCCTGTTTGCTCACAGTGGTGACCTTGGTAATACATCTTTATTTTGTTTTTCCTTCACTCTTCTTTCACTCTCCTGACTCCCCCCAACGCCTGCTTTCTGGAACCACCTCCCCAGTAGATCATCTGTACCCAAGACTTTGTCTCAGGCTTTGCTTTTGACAGAACCCAAACTAAGACAATGTCATTAAATGTCTACTCAAGAATTTTTATGAAGCTTTAAATAAGATTGAAGTGCTTTACAGCTTGCCTTAGCTATAAGGGAGATGTAGAAAAAAAATGGGAAATATCACTGGGAATCTTAATGTTTTCTTGACCTTCAGCAACATAATCACATATGAAAGCATAACTGTTGAGTAATTCTTCTAGTTCCTCAGCATCCTGGGGCTGCAGTCGTGTAGATCAGAGGAGGAATTAGGAAAATAGCTGTTTATTATTGCATGCCTTCTCTAGGGGCTCCTTTATGTGCTACATTTAACCCACTGACTAACTCTTAAAGATGAACATTAGAATCCCCATTTCACACAAGTAAGAGGTAAAACAATAATATAATTTGCCCAAGGCGGAAATAACCAGTTAATGGCTGATACCAATTACTGGTCATTACAGTTCGCTGGTAGTAATTTTAAATGAATAATGTATATAATCAATTTATTTCATGTTTACCTTTTTATTTTAAACTTTATTTAAAAATTTTTATTCGGCCGGGCGCGGTGGCTCAAGCCTGTAATCCCAGCACTTTGGGAGGCTGAGACGGGCAGATCACGAGGTCAGGAGATCGAAACCATCCTGGTTAACACGGTGAAAACCCGTCTCTACTAAAAAATACAAAAAACTAGCCGGGCGAAGTGGTGGGTGACTGTAGTCCCAGCTACTCGGGAGGCTGAGGCAGAATGGTGTAAACCCGGGAGGCGGAGCTTGCAGTGAGCTGAGATCAGGCCACTGCACTCTAGTCTGGGCGACAGAGCGAGACTCCATCTCAAAAAAAAAAAAAAAAAAAAAAAGAAAAAGAAAAAAAATTTTTTTTTATTCGAGGTAGTATATACACATTGTACAAAATTCTAAGTTGCAAGAAGGTATGCAGTGAAAGGCATATCTCTCTCTTCTGCCTTTGCTCTAGGCCTTTTAAGGAAATATCTACTTTTATCAGTTTCTTGTATGTTCTTCCAGAGATGTGCTGTATGTATATGGGTTATTTTATTTTATTTTATTTTATTTGAGACAGAGTCTTCCTCTGTTGCCCAGGCTGGAGTGCAGTGGTGTGATCTCAGCTCACTGCAATCTCTGCCTCTTGGGTTAAACAATTCTCCTTCCTTAGCCTCCCAAGTAGCTGGGACTACAGGCATGCGCCACCATGCCCTGCCAATTTTTGTATTCTTAGTAGGGACAGGGTTTCCCTATGTTGGCCAGGCTGGTCTCGAACTTCTCACCTCAGGTGATCTGCCCTCCTCAGCCTCCCAAAGCCCAGGGATTGCAGGTGTGAGCCACTGCGCCAGGTCGATTATTTTATTTTTATTTTTACATATAACATGCACATTGCTCTTTGCTTTGCTGTGCTATTTTCACATAAAATATGTTAGAGACCTTTATAATTGATTCACAAAGAACTGACTTATTATTTTTAGCTGTTGTATAATAGTCCATTGTATGGATGTGTTCTCTATAACCTACAATAATCTGTTAAATTTTATCATATAAAACCTTAACACTTTTTTTTTTTGAGACAGAATCTCACTCTGTTGCCCAGGCTGGAATGCAGTGACACAATCTTGTCTTCCACAGTCTTCACCACAATCTTTGTCTCCTGGGTTCAAGCAATTCTCCTGCCTCAGCCTCCTGAGTAACTGGGACCACAGGTATGCACCACCATGCCTGGCTAATTTTTGTATTTTTATTAGAGATGGAGTTTTGCCATGTTGGCCAGGCTGGTCTCAAACTCCTGACCTCAGGTGATCTGCCCCCCCCTTGGTCTCCCAAAGTGCTGAAATTACAGGTGTGAGCCACCCTGCCTGGCCTCTTAACACTTTTTGATACTGGTTGAACCAATCATTTAAAAATTCTTAGTGGAACAAATTATAACATAAAAATAAGAAAATGTTTTAAGAAACCAATAATAAGCGATTGTGTTATCTCTTTGTACATAGGAAGCTTTGAATTGTACAGAATTTTTCTGTACTTAAAAATTTTTATTATGAGCATTGAATATTGTCAATTATATACTAGGATAGAGATACTAGAAAAATAAATCCCATGTACAGATTAAGTACATTCAGTAAATATGAAGATTTAGTCATTTTCTCTTTATGTATCTTTTTAGAAGTTTTATTTTCTTTTGTTGGTGCATTTTAAATAAAAACTTAATGTATTTTTCACTCCTATGTACTTTTTGATATGCATTTCTTTGTGTGTGTGTGTGCACATATGTTTATGATAAGAACACTTGGCATAAGATCTACCCTCTTAGCAAATTTTTAACTTTACAATATGGCATTGTTAACTATAGGCAGTAGGCTGTACAGTATAACTCTAGAACTTACTCATCTTGCATACCGGAAATTTTGTACCCTTTGACCAATACCTCCCCATATCACCTTTTCCCCAGCCCCTGACATACACCCTTCTATGTTCTGCTCCTATGAGTTTGACTGTTTTAGATTTCTCATGTAAGTGGAATCATGCAGCATTTGCCATTGTGTCTAGCTTATTTCACTTAGCATGGTATCCTCCTGATTTATCCGTATTGTTGCAAATGGCAGGATTTTTTTCCTTTTTTTAATTTAATTTTATTTTTTTAATTTATTTATTATTATTATACTTTAAGTTGTAGGGTACATGTGCATAACATGCAGATTTGTTACATATGTATACTTGTGCCATGTTGCTGTGCTGCACCCATCAACTCGTCATTTACATCAGGTATAACTCCCAATGCAATCCCTCCCCCCTCCCCCCTCCCCCCCCCCCCCCCCCCCTCCCCATGATAGGCCCCGGTGTGTGATGTTCCCCTTCCTGAGTCCGAGTTTTTCTTTTTTAAGATTTCCATTTTGTGTGTGTTTGTGTGTATATACGCCACAATTTCTTTATCCATTCATTTATTAATGGACTTTTAGATTGCTGCCATATTTTCACTGTTGTGAATAATGCTCTAATGAACACAGCAGTGCAGATATCTCTTCAAAATTCTGATTTTAATTCCTTTGGACATATATCCCGAAATGGGATTGCTGGATCCTATAGGGTAGTTCTATTTTTAACTTTCTGAGGAATCTCCATACTGTTTTCCATAGTGGGTGCACTAATTTACATTCCCACCAACAGTGTACCCTTTCCTCTACATCTTTGTCAACTATTGTTATCTCTTGCCTTTTTGATAGTAGCCATTCTAATAGGTGTGAGGTGATAGCTCATTGTGACTTTGATTTGCATTTTCATGATGATTAGTGATATTGGACTTTTTTATATATCCATTGGCCATTTATATGTCTTCTTTGGAGAAATATCTATTGAGGTCCTTTATTCATTTTTAATTGGGTTATTATTATTATGATACTGAGTTATAGAAATTCCTTATATATTCTGGATATTAGTTATTTATCATTTAAGTGGTTTTCAAATATTTTTTGCCATATTGTAGGTTACCTTTTCATTTCATTGATTGTTTCCTTTGCTGTGCAGAAGCTTTTTAGTTTGATGCAATACCACTTGTTTATTATTGCTTTTGGTGTCATATCCAAGAAGCCATTGCCCAGATCATTGTCAAGAAGCTTATTTCCTATGTTTTCTTCTAGGAATTTTATGATTTCAGGTCTTAGATTTGTTTTTAATCCATTTTTGTGCATGGTGTAAGCTAAGAGCCCAATTGTACTCTTTTGCATGTGGATATCCAGTTCTTCCAATAACATTATTGAAGAGACTATTTTTTTCCTGCATGTTATTGGCACCCATGTCAAATACCATATGATCATATATGTGTAGGCATATTTTGGGGCTCTCTATTCTGTTCTATTGATCTATATGTCTGTTTATATTCCAGTACCACACTGTTTTAATTACTGTAGATTTGTAATATGTTTTGAAATCAGGAAATATATCTCCAATTTGGTTCTTTTTGCTGAAAATTGCTTTGGCTCTTCAGAGTGTTTTGTGTACTTTTTTTATTTCTATAAAAAATGCCCTTAGTTTTTTGACAAGATTTGCATTGGATCTGTAGATCACTTGGATAGTATGGACTTTATAACCATATTAATTCTTTTATTTTTAAATTCATTTTAACAATATTAATCCCTCTGACCCAATAAATATTAAGGCTGAATAATATTTCATTATTTCAGTATACACATTGAAAATGATTATAGACACACACACACACACACAAACACACACCACAGTTTTATTCATTCTTCCATTTATGGACTTTTAGATTGCTTTTAGAATGCAGGATGTCATTCCATTTATTTCTTAGTTTCAATTTTCTTCATCAATGTTCCACAGATTCTGATGTACAAGTCTTTCAACTTGGTTAAGATTATTCCTAAATACTTCATTCTTTTTGATGCTATTGTAAATGGGATTGGTTTCCTAAATGTTCTTTTTGGATAGTTTGTTTTTAGTGTATAGACATGCAACTGATTTTTGTATGTCGATTTTTGTATCTTGTAACATTACTGAATTACTTTCTTAGTTCTAACAGATTTTATTGTGGGGCTTTTAGAGTTTTATACATATGATTTTGTATCCTGTGACTTTGCTGAAATTGCTTATCAGCTTAAGGAGATTTTGGGCTGGGATGATGGGGTTTTCTAAATATACAATCATGTAATCTACAAACCGGGACAATTTGACTTCCTCTTTTCCTAATTGAATACCCTTTATTTCTTTCTCCTGCCTGATTGCCCTAGCCAGAACTTCCAACACTATATTGGATAGGAGTGGTGAGAGAGGGCATCATTGTCTTGTGCCAGTTTTCAAAGGGAATGCTTCCAGTTTTTGCCCATTCAGTATGATATTGGCTGTGGGTTTGTCATAAATAGCTCTTATTATTTTGAGATACGTTCCATCTACAAACAGATAATTTAACTCTTTCTTCTCTGATTTGGATGCTTTTTATTTCTTTTTCTTGCCTAATGGCTCTGGCTAGGACTTCTGGGAGTATGTTGAATAGAAATGATGAGACTGGGCATCCTTGCTTTGTTGTGGATCTTAAGGAAAAGTTTTCATGAACTGTGTAGAATCTAATTCTCTTCAATTAGATATCTTTCTGTCTCTCTTTGTTCTGTCTCTCTGTCTGTGTCTATCTGTCTCTCCCCTTCCTCTAATATCAGTCTTTAAAAATTATGCCATGTGTAGTCTCGAAATTCTACTGATTGAATTTAAAACTTGTTGTCAGTGTCAATTTAATTCAATTTCTATTGGTTTAGATGGTTTTTCAGAAGCAGACATCAATTTCAGAAACTTGTTTTCTTCATTAAGATGTGTAAGACAAATGTATAGGCTATGGATTTTTTTTTCAGATAGTATAAGAAAATTTGGAAAGTGTACATTAGATAAATCCAAATGTTTATTCCTATTCGTAAAGCCCCTCTAAAACTTTATAGAGCATGCCTACTTCTATGATTGAAGGAAGATTCTAATGGAACTATGAAACTGTCATTTGCAAAAGTCTAATTTTTCATATTATTTTTTACTTTATTCTGTGTTTTGGACCTATTAACCAATAACCTAGAATAACCTCAGTAACTCAAGCTCAATTTGTAAAAAGCTGTTCATTAATGTTTTCCATAGACACATACATTTGTATTTTTAAATTAAACTTTTAATGTTGAGATAACTGTAGGTTCACATGCAGTTTTAAGAAATAATACAAAGAGGCTGGGCATGGTGCCTCACACCAGTAATCCCAGTACTTTGGGAGGCTGAGGCTGGCAGATCATTTGAGGTCAGGAGTTCAAAACCAGCCTGGCCAACATGGTGAAACCCCATCTCTACTAAAAATACAAAAATTTGCCAGGTGTGGTGGCATGCTTCTGTAGTCCCACCTACTTGGGAGGCTGAGGTGGAAGAATCACTTGAACCTGGGAGGTGGAGGTTTGGAGGTTGCAGTGAGCCGAGATTGCACTACCGCACTCTAACCTGGGCAACAGAGGGAGACTCTGTCTCAAAAAAAAAAAAAAAAAAAAAAAAAAGGCAAAAAGAAAGAAATAATGCAAAGAGTTCCCATATACTCGTTACCGACTTTCTCCCAATGGTAAGCCCTTATGAACTTATAGTACAACATCACAACTAGAACATTGACAATGTTTTGGTACCAGTACCATGCTGTTTTGGTTACTGTAGCCTTGTAGTATAGTTTGAAGTCAGGTAACGTGATGCCTCAAGCTTTGTTCTTCTGGCGTCGGATTGACTTGGCAATGCGGGCTCTTTTTTGGTTCCATGTGAACTTTAAAGTAGTTTTTCCTTACATGCCTTGTAAGTTGGATTCCTAGGTATTTTATTCTCTTTGAAGCAATTATGAATGGGAGTTCACTCATGATTTGGCTCTCTATTTGTCTGTTATTGGTGTATAAGAATGCTTGTGTTTTTGCACATTGATTTTGTATCCTGTGACTTTGCTGAAATTGCTTATCAGCTTAAGGAGATTTTGGGCTGGGACGATGGGGTTTTCTAAATATACAATCATGTAATCTACAAACCGGGACAATTTGACTTCCTCTTTTCCTAATTGAATACCCTTTATTTCTTTCTCCTGCCTGATTGCCCTAGCCAGAACTTCCAACACTATATTGGATAGGAGTGGTGAGAGAGGGCATCATTGTCTTGTGCCAGTTTTCAAAGGGAATGCTTCCAGTTTTTGCCCATTCAGTATGATATTGGCTGTGGGTTTGTCATAAATAGCTCTTATTATTTTGAGATACGTTCCATCAATACCAAATTTATTGAGAGTTTGTAGCATGAAGGGCAGTTGAATTTTGTCAAAGCCCTTTTCTGCATCTATTGAGATAATCATGTGGTTTTTGTCTTTGGTTCTGTTTATATGCTGGATTATGTTTATTGATTTGCATATGTTGAACCAGCCTTGCATCCCAGGGATGAAGCCAACTTGATCATAGTGGATAAGCTTTTTGATGTGCTGCTGGATTCAGTTTGCCAGTATTTTATTGAGGATTTTTGCATCAATGTTCATCAGGGATATTGGTGTAAAATTCTCTTTTTTTGCTGTGTCTCTGCCAGGCTTTGGTATCAGGATGATGTTGGCCTCATAAAATGAATTGGGGAGGATTCCTTCTTTTTCAATTGATTGGAATAGTTTCAGAAGGAATGGTACCAGCTCCTCCTTGTACCTCTGGTAGATGTGGCTGTGAATCCATCTGGTCCTGGACTTCTTTTGGTTGGTAGGCTATTAATTACTGCCTCAATTTCAGAGCCTGTTATTGGTCTATTCAGGGATTCAACTTCTTCCTGGTTTACACTTGGCACAGTGTATGCGTACAGGGATTTATCCATTTCTTCTAGATTTTCTAGTTTATTCACATAGAGGTGTTTATAGTATTCTCTGATGGTAGTTTGTATTTCTGTGGGGTCGGTGGTAATATCGCCTTTATCATTTTTTATTGCATCTATTTGATTCTTCTCTCTTTTCTTCTTTATTAGTCTTGCTAGCAGTCTGTCAATTTTGTTGATCTTTTCAAAAAACCAGCTCCTGGTTTCATTGATTTTTTTTTTGAAGGTTTTTTGTGTCTCTGTCTCCTTTAGTTCTGCTCTGATCTTAGTTATTTCTTGTCTTCTGCTACCTTTTGAATGTGTTTGCTCTTGCTTCTCTAGTTCTTTTAATTATGATGTTAGGGTGTCAATTTTAGATCTTTCCTGCTTTCTCTTGTGGGCATTTAGTGCTATAAATTTCCCTCTACACACTGCTTTAAATGTGTCCCAGAGATTCTGGTATGTTGTGTCTTTGTTCTCATTGGTTTCAAAGAACATCTTTATTTCTGCTTTCATTTTGTTATGTACCCAGTAGCCATTCAGGAGCAGATTGTTCAGTTTCCATGTCGTTGAGCAGTTTTGAGTGAGTTTCTTAATCCTGAGTTCTAATTTGATTGCACTGTGGTCTGAGAGACAATTTGTTATAATTTCTGTTCTTTTACATTTGCTGAGGAGTGCTTTACTTCTAACTATGTGGTCAATTTTGGAATAAGTGCGATGTGGTGCTGAGAAGAATGTATATGACTAGGGTGGAAAGTTCTGTAGATGTCTATTAGGTGTGCTTGGTGCAGAGTTGAGTTCAATTCCTGGATATCCTTGTTAACTTTCTGTCTCGTTGATCTGTTTAATGTTGACAGTGGGGTGTTAAAGTCTCCCATTATTATTGTGTGGGAGTCTAAGTCTCTTTGTAAGTCTCTAAGGACTTGCTTTATGAATCTGGGTGCTCCTGTATTGGGTGCATATATATTTAGGATAGTTAGCCCTTCTTGTTGAATTGATCCCTTTACCATTATATAATGTTCTTCTTTGTCTTTTTTTGATCTTTGTTGGTTTAAAGTCTGTTTTATCAGAGACTAGGATTGCAACCCCTGCCTTTTTTTGTTTTCCATTTGCTTGGTAGATCTCCCTCCATCCCTTTATTTTGAGCCTATGTGTGTCTCTGCACGTGAGATGGGTCTCCTGAAAATAGCACACTGATGGGTCTTGACTCTTTAACTGATTTGCCAGTCTGTGTCTTTTAATTGGAGGATTTAGCCCATTTACATTTAAGGTTAATATTGTTATGTGTGAATTTGATGCGCTCATTATGATGTTAGCTGATTATTTTGCTTGTTAGTTGATGCAGTTTCTTCCTAGCATCGATGGTCTTTACATTTTGGCATATTTTTGCAGTGTCTTGTACCAGTTGTTCCTTTCCATGTTTAGTGCTTCCTTCAGGAGCTCTTGTATAGCAGGCCTGGTGGTGACAAAATCTCTCAGCATTTGCTTGTCTGTAAAGGATTTTATTTCTCCTTTACTTATGAAAGTTAGTTTGGCTGGATATGAAATTCTGGGTTGAAAATTCTTTTCTTTAAGAATATTGACTATTGGCCCCCACTGTCTTCTAGCTTGTAGAGTTTCTGCCGAGAAATCCGCTGTTAGTCTGATTGGCTTCCCTTTGTGGGTAACCCGACCTTTCTCTCTGGCTTCCCTTAACATTTTTTCTTTCATTTCAACTTTGGTGAATCTGACAATTATGTGTCTTGGAGTTGCTCTTCTCGAGGAGTATCTTTGTGGTGTTCTCTGTATTTCCTGAATTTGAATGTTGGCCTGCCTTGCTAGATTGGGGAAGTTCTCCTGGATAATATCCTGCAGAGTGTTTTCCAACTTGGTTCCATTCTCCCCGTCACTTTCAGGTATACCAATCAGATTTGGTTTTTTCACATAGTCCCATATTTCTTGGAGGCTTTGTTCATTTCTTTCTACTCTTTTTTCCCTAAACTTCTCTTCTCACTTCATTTCATTCATTTGATCTTCAATCACTGATACCTTTTCTTCCAGTTAATTGAATCAGTTACCGAAGCTTATGCATTTGTCATGTGGTTCTCGTGGCATGGTTTTCAGCTCCATCTGGTCATTTAATGACTTTTCTACATTGGTTATTCTAGTTAGTCATTCATCTAATCTTTTTTCAAGGTTTTTAGCTTCTTTGCAATGGGTTCGAACTTCCTCCTTTAGCTTGGAGAAGTTTGATCGTCTGAAGCCTTCTTCCCTCACCTCATCAAAGTCATTCTCCATCCAGCTTTGTTCCATTGCTGGCAAGGAGCTGCGTTCCTTTGGAGGGGGAGAGGCACTCGGATTTTTAGAATTTTCAGCTTTTCTGCTCTGTTTTTTTCCCCATGTTTGTGGTTTTATCTACCTTTGGTCTTTGATTATGGTGATGTACAGATGGGGTTTTGGTGTGGATGTTCTTTCTGTTTGTTAGTTTTCCTTCTAACAGTCAGGACCCTCAACTGCAGGTCTGTCGGAGTTTGCTGGAGGTCCACTCCAGACCCTGTTTGCCTGGGTATCAGTAGCAGAGGCTGCAGAAGAGTGAATATTGCTGAACAACAAATGTTGCTGCCCAATCGTTCCTCTGGAAGCTTCGTCTCAGAGGGGTACGTGGCCGTGTGAGGTGTCAGTCTACCCCTGCTGGGATGTGCCTCCCAGTTAGGCTACTTGGGGATCAGGGACCCACTTGAGGAGGCAGTCTGTCCGTTCTCAGATCTCAAACTCCATGCTGGTAGAACCACTACTCTCTTCAAAGCTGTCAGATGGGGACATTTAAATCAGCAGAGGTTTCTGCTGCCTTTTGTTTGGCTATTCCCTGCCCCCATAGGTGGAGTCTACAGAGGCAAGCAGGCCTCCTTGAGCTGCAGTGGGCTCCACCGAGTTCGAACTTCCCTGCTGCTTTGTTTCCCTACTCGAGCTTCAGCAATGGTGGGCATCCCTCACCCCGCCTCTCTGCCACCTTGCAGTTAGATCTCAGACTGCTGTGCTACCAATGAGGGAGGCTCTGTGGGTGTGGGACCCTCTAAGCCAGGGGTTGGATATAATCTCCTGGTGTGCCATTTGCTAAAACCCTTGGAAAAGCACAGTATTAGGGTGGGAGTAACCCGGTTTTCCAGGTGCTGTGTGGTCACGGTTTCCCTTGGCTAGGAAAGGGAATTCCCTTACCCTTTGCACTTCCCGGGTGAGGTGATGCCTCCCCCTGCTTTGGCTCTCACTTGGTGGGCTGTACCCATTGTCCTGCACCCACTGTCCGACACACCCTAGTGAGATGAACCTGGTACCTCAGTTGGAAATGCAGAAATCACCCATCTTCTGCGTTGCTCACACTGGGAGCTGTAGCCTGGAGCTGTTCCTATTTGGCTATCTTGCAACCCCTACCGCATTGTTTGATTTTTCATGTGTTAAACTAACCTTGCATTTCTGGAATGAATTCTATTTGGTCATACTCTATTATGTAAAAAGATATACTGCTAGATTTGATTTGCCAATATTTTGTGAGGATTTTTGTGTCTAAGTTTATGAAAGATAATGGTTTGCTGTAATGCCTTTGTCTGGTTTTGGTATCAGGGTAGTGAGCTGGCCTTAATAAGCCAGAAAATGTTCATTCTTCTTCTATTATTTTTTAAAGAATTTGTGTAGAACTGGTATTTTTGAGACTTTTTTCTTCCTTAAAAGTTTGAGAGACTTGTCCAGTAAAGCTATCTGCCTTGTAATTTTTTTTTAATTGGAAAGTTTATACCACAAATCTATTTTCTTTCATAGAAATAGAAATATTCAGATTTTTTCTTCTTGAGTAAGCTTTGTTAGTTTGTATCTTTTAAAGAATTTGTTTATTTAATCTAGTTCATTCAATATATAGCATGAACTTATTTGTAATATTCACTTTTTGCTCTTTTAATGATGTATGAACTGTAGTAATGTCTATCTTTCATTTATGATACTAGTAGTTTGCATATTCTCTCTTTTTTGTCTTAATCAATTTGGCTGGAAGTTTGCCAATTTTATTCATCTATTCAAAGAACTAGCTTTTTGTTTCAGTGTTTTAATTTTTTTTCTGTTCTCAAATTCATTGATAGCTGCTCTTATTTTTATTATTTCTTTTCTCCTGCTTGTTTTGGGCTTAATTTATACTTTTTTTTTTTTTTTTTTTAGATTTTAAGCAGAAGCCTAGATTATTGATTTGAGAAAATTTTTCTTTTATAATAAAAGCATTTAATGCTATGTATTTCTTTTCATGCATTGTTTTAACCATATTTCCCTGATTTTTCTTATGTTGTTTTTATTTTCATTTAATTAAAACTATTTTTTAAAATTACCCTTATGACTTTTTTAAACCAATATGGTATTCAGAAGTGCACTGATTTCTAATATTTGGGATAACTTTTCAGATGTGTTTTTGGTTTTGATTTTCAGTTTAATTTTGTCATTGCCAGAGAACATACTGTGATGGTCAATAGAGTCAAATTAGGTGTCAACTTGACTGGATTGAGGGTTGCCTAGATGGCTGATGAAGCATTGCTCTTGGGTATGTCTGTGAGAGTGTTTTCAAAGAAGATTGACATTTCAGTCAGTGGACTGGAGAGGCAGACCCACCCTCAATGTAGGTAGGCACCATTCAATTGGCTGCCAGAACAGCTAGAACAAGCTGACACCTAACTTGACTAGATTGACCATTACACTATATACTTAATTATAAGTTCTCAATTCTTTACTAATATTTTAAATTTAGACTGTCAATTATCTTGTAGAGCTATTACAAATGAGATAAATATCTTTTACACTTACCTTTATTTTAATTATTCTGGAGATTTAATTTTATTGTGTAAATACAAATTTCTTTTTGATACATATTCTTTGTTACTGAAGACATGAAACAAATCTTTTTGTAGTGCATGTCTGCTGGTAATGAATTCTCTCAGCTTTTGTTAGAAAGATATTTTTACTGGGTATAGAATTCTGAGGAGATAGATTAAAAATTTTTTTCCTTTTTAGCAGTTTAAAGATGTCACTTCATTGTCTTCTGGGTTGTATTATTATGACAAATAGTTTGCTACAATGTATATTTTTTTCTTAAGTTTGACATGTGTCATTTTTATCTAGCTTTCTCTTGCCTTCAAGATTCTATCTTTATCTTTGGTTTCTGGAAGTTTGAATATGACACACTTGAAGCAAGTGTGTGTGTGTGTGTGCAACTGTGGTTGTTTTTAGTATTCACCTTTTTTGTGTTTCTTTGATCTCTGATTTGCTGTTTTGTTTTGTTTTGTTTTGGAAAAATTCTTTACTGTTATCTTGTCTTGTCTTTTTTTTTTTTTTTTTTTTTTTTTTTTTGACAGGGTCTCACTCTGTCACCCAGCCTGGAGTGCAGTGCAGTGGTACAATCACGGTTCACTACACTGTCAACCACAGGCTCAGGCGGTCCTCCCACCACAACTTGCTGGGTAGCTGGGACTACAGTTGTGTGCCACCACACCCAGCTAATATTTTGTATTTTTTTGTAGAAATGGGGTTTTACCATGTTGCCCAGGCTGGTCTCCAAGTCCTGAGCTCAAACGATCCACCTGCTTTGGCCTCCCAAAGTGCTTGGATTACAGGTGTGAGCCACCATGTCTGGGTCTGTCATTATCTTCTCAAATATCTCTCTAGCTTGTTCTATTCCTCTTTTTATCCTGGTATATTAGACTATTTGATATTGTTCCACAACTCTTGGCTACTCGTCTGTAATATTCACATTTTCTCCTCTGGATGTTTAAGTTTGGGTACTTTTCATGGGCTTGTCCTCAAGTTCACTGTTTCTTCCCTTAGCTGTGTTGATTCTGTTGATGAGCCTGTAGAAAACATACTTCATCCTTAATACTGGGTTTTTATATGTCTTTTTCTTTTCCTTTCTTAAAGAAATTTGAGACAATGTCTCACTCTGTCACCTGGGCTGAAGTACAATGGTGGGATCACAGCTCACTGCAGCCCTGACCTCCTGGGCTCAAGTGATTCTCCTACTTCAGCCTCCTAAGTAGCTGGGACCACAGGTGTGTGCTACCACACCTGTCTAATTTTTGTATTTTTTATAAAGACAAGGTTTTTCCATGTTGCCCAGGCTGCTCTCAAATTCCTGGGCCCAAGCTATCCACCCACCTCGACCTCCCAAAGTGCTGGGACTAGAGGTATGAACCAGTGCCCAGTCCAGGTTTTCATATTTCTAATATTTCCATTTCTCACTTTTATTTGTAGATTCCAACTCTTGCTGAAAATAGACACATGCATGTTGTTGGCTTTTTCAGTGAAGCTTTTAACATATTAATCATGGTCTGATAGTTTCAACATCTGGGTCTGGCTTAGTTGATTGCTTTGTCTCTTGGCAGTGTTTTATTTATTTATTTTTAATCCCTCCCCCTCTTTTTTAGTGTGTCTTGAAATTTTTGATTGAATGTTGGAAATCATAGCTACGACAGAAAGATTGGCATAAACAGTATGTATGCCTGGTAACTGGCAAACCTCTTTTAACTCTAGGTCATTAGTATGTGTGAGGGGGATATGGGTAGAGAAGTTGAATAAATATAATCAGCAGTTGAGCTGAGTTTAGGTTTGGTTGTCTCTACAGTTAACTTCAGTACACCACTGGCTTCAGATTCTTTAGGGTTACCTTGTGCTTAAGGTGGGACCTAAATTACTGAAGGATTTTGCCAGTGTTCATGTTTTACTCTCAGTTTTTGTTTTTTTCTGTGCGCTTGTGCCTCATAGGTGGTCTCTCTCTGTGCTTATGTCCCTCCTCAGTGGTGATACATTGTTTCTGCATGTTACTTGGGGCTTGCTGACTTGGTGGTAGGAGCTGGGGGTTTTCTAGTATCCTGATTCATTCCTAGTCTTAGGCAGGCCCTGTATTCTTGAGTCTTGGAGATGGAGTTTTCTCTACGATCTTGCCCCTTTTTCCCATCACAGCTGAACTCTACCTTGTTACGTGGCAAGTCCTATGCAGAAAAGCATTTCTTTCCTCTTGCCCAGTGACAGGAGAGCTCTGAAGATCTGGGCCAAGAATATTTCTTACCTCTTCCCGAAAGGTAGAGTATTTTTCTTCATTGGTTTATTAGTTTGTTTTTTTGCCCTTCCTTTAGCTACAGTGGGTCTATACATTTGTCATCAGTGTGCCAGTGTTTGCTGCCCTTACCCCAGCTGCTTAGATTTTGATCTATAGGGAAGCCAGGGTGGAGCAGGGCTTTGTGCCTTTCCTTCAGTGGCAGCACTTCCTTTCCTCTCAGTCTATATCACTGAAGGAAACTTTTTCTGTTCTCCTGCCCTGGCCTTAACCTGGCTTGTGCACATAATGAAGGCTGAAGGCAAAGAGCCTGTGAGAGTGTGTGAACTCTGTCTCCGAAGCTCTCAGGGGTTCTACACACTCACACTAGTGTATAGTTAGTCTAACAATTTGTTAAAAATTTTGATTGAATTCTTCTTATCTTCTTGTATCTTCTTTTCCTCTTGTGTTCTGCCACAGGTGTGTTTTTGTCTCTTTAGAAAGGATTTTTTTTTTCTGATATTTCAGGCTACTTGGTTGCTCTGTGATTTTACCTCTTTGATAGGTTCAAAAAATGTTATGTTTTTTGCTTTATCTGAACTTTTATTACCGTTCAGGTGGGAGTGATCCTTTTCCAACTTTTTACACTTTAGATAAAAACAGAACACCCTCAGTTGCATATTTAAGAGGCTATTTATTACACTGCTCTGCAAGGTCAGTGCTTCTGGTTAGTGTGGTATATGATAGATCTGTTGGACCCATGGTCATGTGCCTACTGCCACGTCTTTGCTATAAAGTAGGTCAATTGGTTTGATGCAATGTGTTGTGGCATCTCATGTTGTTGAATCAAGCATTCTCTAAGTTCTTGGATAATACTACTGGCTTAGGCTATAGGGGCAGGAAAGATAACCTCATATTCTAATCCTAGTGTTGATCCCATGTAAGATCAATCTCTACTTCTTCAAGAATAGAAAGGTATTTATGCAGTCATCTTGCCACCAATGGGATATTTAGTTTCAATATATGGTGCCATATTGGAGGCCATATTTGTCAGGATTCTCTAGTGGAACAGAACTAATAGAATATATGTATATATGGAAGGGAGTTTATAAAGGAGAATTGACTCACACAGTCACAGGGTAAAGTCCCACGATAGGCTGTCTGCAAGCTGAGGAGCAAGGAAGACAGTAGTGGCTCATTCCAAGTCCCCAAACCTCAGAAGTAGGGAAGCCAACAGTTGCAGCCTTCAGTCTCTGTCTGAAAGCCCAAGAGTCCCTGGAAAACCACTGGTGTAGGTCCAAGAGTTCAAAAGCCAAAGAACTTGCAGTCTGATGTTCGAGGGGCAGGAAGCATCCAGCACGGGAGAAAGATGAAGGTTGGAAGATTCAGCAAGTCTTCTCATTCCACTTTCTTCTGCCTGCTTTTTCTAGCCAGACTGGCAGCTGATTGAATAGTGCCCACCCATATTGAAGGTGGGTCTGCCTCTCCCAGTCTACTGACTCAAATGTTAATCTCCTTTGGCAACATCCTCGCAGACACACCCGGAAAGGATACTTTGCGTCCCTCAATCCAATCAAGTTACACTTAATATTAACCATGACAGGGGCATAGCATTGGTCTCAGTAGCTGCCAGGTTGGACAATCAGAGTGGCAGTAACTAGATCAGCCTTGGTAAGTGGAAACCTATGCTACTGGACCCATGCATAGCTTACATCTCTGCTGTTACAACTACTTCATTATTCAACCCTGGTAACACTGGTGTGGGAAATGACAGAGGGTGGATGACATCAGCTTGCTAAGTTATACTATATAGTTTGTTACTTAGTACCTCTTCTATGGTAAATGCTCTCTAGTGACAATACACATGTGGTATAAAGATCTTTACACTGTGGCCTCTCTCATGTTTCCATACACATCCTTCTTCCTTTGACTTCCTTGTTTCTAATTCTCAAATCTATCCTCCCCGCCCTCACCCCTGGTCCCTGAAAAACCAGTCAGACCATCATCTACTGCCCATGTGTCTATGTATGTTCTTATCCTGGGCTCCTGCCCTTTTTACATGAAGTGGATGACAAAATACACTGACTGGAGGATTTGACCTCATTGCTTTCTTTCATGATTCCTCCTGAGTGGTGGTGTAGTGCAGCAGTCGACTTTTGGCTTTTACCCTCATACTGAGCTAACTCATTTATAAACCAAGCTTGGCACTTTCCCCCCTCTGTCAGTTAGTCATAAGTGACCCGTTTCCACCCAGCAATAGTTAAGAACTGAGTCAGTGACATCAGTGTAATAGTGGTGGACAGCAGGGAGGGTATGGCTCACCTATTTATGCAGCTTATTTATGTCCTCTTGTCTTGCTTGTGCCCAATCTTGAATGTACAACTTTTGTCTTATTCAACTTAGCCTGCTGCAGCAGGATACCACAGACAGGGCAACTTAAGCAACAAGCATCTATTTCCCACAGTTCCAGAGGCTGGAAGTTCAAGATCAGGATGCCAGCTTGGCTGGGTTCTGCCGAGGGCCCTCTTCTGGGCTGCAGACTGCCAACTCCTCAGTGTGTCCTTACATGGTGAAAGGACCTAGCTAGCTCTCTAATCTCTTCTTATAAGGACTCTAATCTCATTCATGAGGGCCCATTGTCATGACCTAATTATCTCCCTAAAGCTCCACCTCCAAATGCCATTACATTGGGAACTACGCTTTAACCTATGAATTTTGGGGGCACACATTCAGTTTATAGCAACTTCCATCTTATTTTGTATTCTTTCTGTGCCTTCTCAACCTAATGACTTTGTAGATCTGACATAACCCAGCTTATGATGGGAAATTTTGGCTGCATGGCCACTTGATGTTCTCATTGGGGTCCCTGTAGCATGATAGGAGTGGGTTTTTATATGGTGTATACTTCTCTGTCTTACATGCTTATGCTTGTTCCAGATCCCTTGGGAGTCTATGCTCTTTTGTTGGAGTATTGTCTTAAACACTGCTAAGATTTTAAGATGTTTAGTAATATCCCTAGCCTGTACTTGCTAGATGCCAGCAGCCCTACCTCCTACCTCTCCCAGTGGTGACAAACAAAAATGTCTCCAGACATTACCAAATGTCCCCACCAAATGTCCCCTGTGGGGCAAAATTTTTCCTGGTTAAGAACTACTGGTCTATGCAATCTGAGTTAGATTGGACTATGTTATTACACAGGGAGGAAGAGTTAACATAAGGCTGTAGATGTATATGGTTCTCAGTCTCATGTGAATGTGAACTGATTATGATCTTCCTTTTATAGGAATGGAAAGGAATACATTCCCCAGATCGATGGCCTCATACCAAGTGCCTGAGGCTCTGTTTGTCTGCACTAACAAAGATACTGCATCTGGCATAGCAGCTGCAATTATGGCTACTGCTTGGTTATGTCTGCAGTATTCTACTTCCATCCACCACGCACTATTTGGTTTTCATAGGGGCCAGATATGTGAATTAAATGGCAATACAAGAGGTACCATGACCTTTGCATGCTTTAAATCTTGCCCTTCTTCCTAGGATATAATATTGTTTTAAATGTACTGTGTTGGCAGGGGGTGGGAGGCAGTTCCCAAGGCTTTTGCATGGCATTCTCCCTTATAATAGCTCTTACCCTACAGGTAAGGAACCAATATAAAAGCTGCTGACTAAAAAGTAAGACTGATCCAATTAAGTATTTGGGGACCAGTAAATGATCACTAGGTGGGTTGAAGTACCCATTGGATTGAGTGGACCCAACCTGAGCCAGAACCATGCCACAATCTCATTTATTACCTTGCCCCTTTATGTTCCCACTCTAAAATCTAAAACAAGCCATGGTGGTGCTTTGATTCCCCAGATATCAATGTCATTTCAGACCTTGCGTTAATAATCCTGGAAAGTTCTGAGTAGTCCCCTTTCTCCAAAACATGGTTACCCAAGTAAATGGGCCATCAATTCCTTTAGGAAAGGACTGGAGAATTACTACGGAATACATCTGATGCGATGTTGTAGTGTTTATCCTCATAGGGACCGGGTGTTTCCTTTAGTCAATAGGTTCTGAATTTGAGAACTGGCTCAGGTCTGGACAATAAATTGTGACTTTACTAGAGTGGTTGCCTTTAGCTTTCTGGTCATCTAAACATTCATCCTTGATTTTTAAAAAAAACTTGCATAAATTAAGCAATATCCTTATTGTCTGCCCACCTCTTTTGCCTCTATGAACACTGTGTTCCAGGAACCATCTCCATGTCTTTCTGAGGGTTGAGGAGCCCTAGTTGCCATTCCAGTCTTGCCATTCATCATAATAATTGTGCTCACCTTGGTTTTGATGGTTAAGTGTCATCACTTGGCCTCTTTTATCAGGATTCTGGAATAATCCCTGCTTTAGCAATACCTCTTGCTATTAGCCCTGGCCTGTATACCACTGAGCTTCTCAATGATCCAGGTGTTTCTTTATCTACTGCATTTCATATCAATCACTTTGGTAAATGGAGTGTACTCTGGGTCTTTTCATAAACAGCTGTCTGGGACGATTTCTGGCTTCACATAGCATATCCACTCTGACATACCTCTTACTCTGATATTTTGAATTCTTTTCACCCCCAATAACATAACAATTCTATAATTCCTACTTAGTGTGAGTCATTGATTTTCCAAACTTCTAGGGAAAAGTCTAGCAGTGTGTTAGCATTGTTTGCTGGTGTTAAATCCCCCAGTAGCTGGAGAATGAGTAAATCAACCCTGAAGAGGGGATTTGGGTAGAACACAACAGTATCTACTCACTGCCTTACTCCAAATCACACTATACCTGCCATCATCTCCCGTATTGGCTTTGTAGTGGCTTTTGTCAAAAGTGATACAATCTTATCTGATGGCATGATCTCCAAATAAGTAACTCAAGCAACATAATAAACAGAATTTAGAAGACTACAAGCTAGGAATACAAAGATAAACAAATTATATATATAGGAGAAAGGTTTAAATGATATGACAGAATTTTGGGGAAGAGCAATGACCATCAACAGAGTAACAAGTGAACAGGTAAGGGGGATGCCTCTAGCCAAAGAGAAAAGTTAGCTCCCTTATTTACATAACCATAATAAAAAAAAAAAACCCCAACAACCCAGAAACCATATTCATATAAACATAGTGTGCTGAGGACTATCCATTATTATCTGGTCTTTTTGATTCAATGGAGAGATTATAGTCACCACTGCTAAAACTATCTCTTATTATATAATACAATGATAATAGCAACCATTTATTGAATGTTTGTGGTGCTAAGTGCTTTATAAAACATTAACTCCTTATATAACCTTGTATGCACGTGAAGGAGTGATGACAAGAAAATGTGACCCTTGTCAAAGCTGCCACCTTCATGGTTATCTACTTATTACAATGATGTTGACTACCATAATTTATTTATTTATTTTTCTTCTTTATTATACTTTAAGTTCTAGGGTACATGTGCACAACGTGCAGGTTTGTTACATATGTATACATGTGCCATGTTGGTGTGTGTGCTGCACCTGTTAACTCGTCATTTACATTAGGTATATCTCCTAATGCTATCCCTCCCCCTCCCCAACCCCACAACAGGCCCCAGTGTGTGATGTTCCCCTTCCTGTGTCCACATGTTCTCATTGTTCAATTCCCACCTATGAGTGAGAACATGCGGTGTTTGGTTTTCTGTTCTTGTGATAGTTTGCTGAGAATGATAGACTACCATAATTTAAACAATGTCATCACTCTTATTTGTGGATTGCTGTTGGAGACTGTGGAACATAACTGTGAAGTTCTAAAATATGGTACCCCTTCATTCTTCGCAAGAGGATTTCGTGTTTTGAAAATAGTCAAAGTCATCCAGAACACAATTTGATGAATAATTTGGAAAGATATTCAAAATAAGTAACGCAATTTTAGTTATTTAAAATAAAAGAGAGTTGGGTTTTTGACTATTAAGCAGTAGTAGTCCTAATTTTGTTGGAAGTTTGTAAACCAACTCTAAAGCAGTTCTCAAAAAGTACGTCCAAAACACAGCTGAAGCAATGACAGCATTGTTAGAATGGTTAGAATGAGACTGGCCTCTTAAGATAAGTCCGTAAAGATTGACACTCATTTGGATTACAAACCATTAATTAAATTTTTTCTACTTCATACACAGGCAGAAAAATGGAGAGGAAGTATTATGTTGTTTTTTAAATGAGAAGGTATGTTTCCTTAAAGAGCAACTTTACTCATTTCCTATTCTTAAGTCAAATTTGCTTTGCTCAATCTATTTTGTAATATAAGGTTCTGATAGGCTTATTTCCATACACTTTACCTTTGGAATCTTGAATTATGTTACCATTCCTTAGCAAATAGAAGCTATATTCTGAGTTTCCATAATACATTTCTTCATTTTATTCAGATATTGGTAACAAATAAAAACAAATTTCGTATTAAATTATTTTAAATTTACAACTTAATTGTTAAATTACATATTGAAAAAAACTTATAAGTTGAGCATGACATTTTGGTGATTTTTAACATTTCCTATAAATTTGTCTTTTCACCTGTATTTTTATGTATTTTGTCTCTTTTAGTAGTAGGTGAGTAAGTTTTATTCTAACATTTGATGATAAGGTCTCTGTAAAAGACCTTGGTGAAAAGGATACAGAAATTGAAAATGTACCTACAAACTAACAAAGAAACATTTAGAGCATTTTATGAACAGGTGAAAAAATGACAATTAGGAAAATAAATCATATCCTTATTCTTTAAGAACAAATTCTCTCATGAATGTGTCTATCACAGGTAGACTGCTGTGCACATAAGATGCTGTATGTTAAGTTGCGCTGAGAACTTACAACAATTTTCACAGGTGTGAAGGTGCACAGGCAGGTAACTTCAAAGCTGATTGTGTCAAATGTCATGCTTAATTAAAAGGTGTTCCTTGCAAATTCAGATCTAAATTTAGGCATAAGAATTTATCCTCCCTCCCCTATCGTTCTTGGAAAATCATACATTACAGTTTTGGGGCTTGATTAACCAACTGAACAGAAAAATTCATTCACCTCTTATTGAAAAAATATGTTTTTTCTCCCTCTCAATTTCCCTGCTTAACATTTGCTGGATTACACTGCTGAAACAGATCCTATAGCCACAGTCCCTGATAGCTAAGAAATTGACATGTTATTATGCTAGAAACTGGTTATTGCTTTTAAACATAGATGCAATTGGTTGCATAAAACACTAAAGTAAATTTGTGTAGAAATAGTTGATTATTATTTTGCCTATAGTCGCATTAGCATGGTTTATTAAGCATTTTGATTAAGTAGTTTAGTAATAATAAATTTGATTATCATTTAACAAGCTGAAAAATATATTTTAGGTATATACATTTGTCTTAAAATGTCAAAAAGGAGTACTGATAATTGATTTCCTGTATTGGGCTATTGAAATTTTAATCACTAGATGCTGAAAAATGGCCAGATTTCATGGTAAATATCAACATTAAGAATTTCTGCACATTTTCTGGTTAAATCTAAATTTACATGTTAAGAGAGACAATTGTAAAAAGGAATTAAACTTTCTGAGAAGAATAAAAATAAAAGAAAATACAAAAATGCACTTTAAATGGGGCTATTCTTTTCCAAGAGAAAAAAAGCGTGTGTGTGTGTGTGTGTGTGTGTGTGGCGGGGGGGTGGTATTCTTTTTCAAGCAAGCAATCTCTTGTAAAATTCACTTTGCAGCTTCTACCCGAATCATATAGCAAGATTTTCTCATTCGCCAGACTATGGAAATAAATCAAGGACCTTTGTCCATGCTACTAAATAATGTCCATGATATCACACACTCACAAAG